>NW_027260828.1:37500-62500 GCF_045791955.1 Oncorhynchus clarkii lewisi
GTGGAGGTTTACAACTTATCAATGATGCAGCACAATAGAGAAACCAGACACAACTTATCAATGATGCAGCACAATAGAGAAACCAGACACAACTTATCAATGATGCAGCACAATAGAGAAACCAGACACAAAGTATTGTAGTGGAAGTATACAACTTATCAATGATGCAGCACAATAGAGAAACCAGACACAAAGTATTGTAGTGGAGGTTTACAACTTATCAATGATGCAGCACAATAGAGAAACCAGACACAAAGTATTGTAGTGGAGGTTTACAACTTATCAATGATGCAGCACAATAGAGAAACCAGACACAACTTATCAATGATGCAGCACAATAGAGAAACCAGACACAAAGTATTGTAGTGGAGGTATACAACTTATCAATGATGCAGCACAATAGAGAAACCAGACACAACTTATCAATGATGCAGCACAATAGAGAAACCATACACAACTTATCAATGATGCAGCACAATAGAGAAACCAGACACAAAGTATTGTAGTGGAGGTATACAACTTATCAATGATGCAGCACAATAGAGAAACCAGACACAAAGTATTGTAGTAGAGGTATACAACTTATCAATGATGCAGCACAATAGAGAAACCACACACAAAGTATTGTAGTGGAGGTTTACAACTTATCAATGATGCAGCACAATAGAGAAACCAGACACAACTTATCAATGATGCAGCACAATAGAGAAACCAGACACAACTTATCAATGATGCAGCACAATAGAGAAACCAGACACAACTTATCAATGATGCAGCACAATAGAGAAACCAGACACAAAGTATTGTAGTGGAAGTATACAACTTATCAATGATGCAGCACAATAGAGAAACCAGACACAAAGTATTGTAGTGGAGGTTTACAACTTATCAATGATGCAGCACAATAGAGAAACCAGACACAAAGTATTGTAGTGGAGGTTTACAACTTATCAATGATGCAGCACAATAGAGAAACCAGACACAACTTATCAATGATGCAGCACAATAGAGAAACCATACACAACTTATCAATGATGCAGCACAATAGAGAAACCAGACACAAAGTATTGTAGTGGAGGTATACAACTTATCAATGATGCAGCACAATAGAGAAACCAGACACAACTTATCAATGATGCAGCACAATAGAGAAACCATACACAACTTATCAATGATGCAGCACAATAGAGAAACCAGACACAAAGTATTGTAGTGGAGGTTTACAACTTATCAATGATGCAGCACAATAGAGAAACCAGACACAACTTATCAATGATGCAGCACAATAGAGAAACCAGACACAAAGTATTGTAGTGGAGGTTTACAACTTATCAATGATGCAGCACAATAGAGAAACCATACACAAAGTATTGTAGTGGAGGTTTACAACTTATCAATGATGCAGCACAATAGAGAAACCAGACACAAAGTATTGTAGTGGAGGTATACAACTTATCAATGATGCAGCACAATAGAGAAACCATACACAACTTATCAATGATGCAGCACAATAGAGAAACCAGACACAAAGTATTGTAGTGGAGGTATACAACTTATCAATGATGCAGCACAATAGAGAAACCAGACACAAAGTATTGTAGTGGAGGTATACAACTTATCAATGATGCAGCACAATAGAGAAACCACACACAAAGTATTGTAGTGGAGGTTTACAACTTATCAATGATGCAGCACAATAGAGAAACCAGACACAACTTATCAATGATGCAGCACAATAGAGAAACCAGACACAACTTATCAATGATGCAGCACAATAGAGAAACCAGACACAAAGTATTGTAGTGGAAGTATACAACTTATCAATGATGCAGCACAATAGAGAAACCAGACACAAAGTATTGTAGTGGAGGTTTACAACTTATCAATGATGCAGCACAATAGAGAAACCAGACACAAAGTATTGTAGTGGAGGTTTACAACTTATCAATGATGCAGCACAATAGAGAAACCAGACACAACTTATCAATGATGCAGCACAATAGAGAAACCAGACACAAAGTATTGTAGTGGAGGTATACAACTTATCAATGATGCAGCACAATAGAGAAACCAGACACAACTTATCAATGATGCAGCACAATAGAGAAACCATACACAACTTATCAATGATGCAGCACAATAGAGAAACCAGACACAAAGTATTGTAGTGGAGGTATACAACTTATCAATGATGCAGCACAATAGAGAAACCAGACACAAAGTATTGTAGTAGAGGTATACAACTTATCAATGATGCAGCACAATAGAGAAACCACACACAAAGTATTGTAGTGGAGGTTTACAACTTATCAATGATGCAGCACAATAGAGAAACCAGACACAACTTATCAATGATGCAGCACAATAGAGAAACCAGACACAACTTATCAATGATGCAGCACAATAGAGAAACCAGACACAACTTATCAATGATGCAGCACAATAGAGAAACCAGACACAAAGTATTGTAGTGGAAGTATACAACTTATCAATGATGCAGCACAATAGAGAAACCAGACACAAAGTATTGTAGTGGAGGTTTACAACTTATCAATGATGCAGCACAATAGAGAAACCAGACACAAAGTATTGTAGTGGAGGTTTACAACTTATCAATGATGCAGCACAATAGAGAAACCAGACACAACTTATCAATGATGCAGCACAATAGAGAAACCATACACAACTTATCAATGATGCAGCACAATAGAGAAACCAGACACAAAGTATTGTAGTGGAGGTATACAACTTATCAATGATGCAGCACAATAGAGAAACCAGACACAACTTATCAATGATGCAGCACAATAGAGAAACCATACACAACTTATCAATGATGCAGCACAATAGAGAAACCAGACACAAAGTATTGTAGTGGAGGTTTACAACTTATCAATGATGCAGCACAATAGAGAAACCAGACACAACTTATCAATGATGCAGCACAATAGAGAAACCAGACACAAAGTATTGTAGTGGAGGTTTACAACTTATCAATGATGCAGCACAATAGAGAAACCATACACAAAGTATTGTAGTGGAGGTTTACAACTTATCAATGATGCAGCACAATAGAGAAACCAGACACAAAGTATTGTAGTGGAGGTATACAACTTATCAATGATGCAGCACAATAGAGAAACCATACACAACTTATCAATGATGCAGCACAATAGAGAAACCAGACACAAAGTATTGTAGTGGAGGTATACAACTTATCAATGATGCAGCACAATAGAGAAACCAGACACAAAGTATTGTAGTGGAGGTATACAACTTATCAATGATGCAGCACAATAGAGAAACCACACACAAAGTATTGTAGTGGAGGTTTACAACTTATCAATGATGCAGCACAATAGAGAAACCAGACACAACTTATCAATGATGCAGCACAATAGAGAAACCAGACACAACTTATCAATGATGCAGCACAATAGAGAAACCAGACACAAAGTATTGTAGTGGAAGTATACAACTTATCAATGATGCAGCACAATAGAGAAACCAGACACAAAGTATTGTAGTGGAGGTTTACAACTTATCAATGATGCAGCACAATAGAGAAACCAGACACAAAGTATTGTAGTGGAGGTTTACAACTTATCAATGATGCAGCACAATAGAGAAACCAGACACAACTTATCAATGATGCAGCACAATAGAGAAACCAGACACAAAGTATTGTAGTGGAGGTATACAACTTATCAATGATGCAGCACAATAGAGAAACCAGACACAACTTATCAATGATGCAGCACAATAGAGAAACCATACACAACTTATCAATGATGCAGCACAATAGAGAAACCAGACACAAAGTATTGTAGTGGAGGTATACAACTTATCAATGATGCAGCACGATAGAGAAACCAGACACAACTTATCAATGATGCAGCACAATAGAGAAACCAGACACAAAGTATTGTAGTGGAGGTATACAACTTATCAATGATGCAGCACAATAGAGAAACCAGACACAAAGTATTGTAGTAGAGGTATACAACTTATCAATGATGCAGCACAATAGAGAAACCACACACAAAGTATTGTAGTGGAGGTTTACAACTTATCAATGATGCAGCACAATAGAGAAACCAGACACAACTTATCAATGATGCAGCACAATAGAGAAACCAGACACAACTTATCAATGATGCAGCACAATAGAGAAACCAGACACAACTTATCAATGATGCAGCACAATAGAGAAACCAGACACAAAGTATTGTAGTGGAAGTATACAACTTATCAATGATGCAGCACAATAGAGAAACCAGACACAAAGTATTGTAGTGGAGGTTTACAACTTATCAATGATGCAGCACAATAGAGAAACCAGACACAAAGTATTGTAGTGGAGGTTTACAACTTATCAATGATGCAGCACAATAGAGAAACCAGACACAACTTATCAATGATGCAGCACAATAGAGAAACCATACACAACTTATCAATGATGCAGCACAATAGAGAAACCAGACACAAAGTATTGTAGTGGAGGTATACAACTTATCAATGATGCAGCACAATAGAGAAACCAGACACAACTTATCAATGATGCAGCACAATAGAGAAACCATACACAACTTATCAATGATGCAGCACAATAGAGAAACCAGACACAAAGTATTGTAGTGGAGGTTTACAACTTATCAATGATGCAGCACAATAGAGAAACCAGACACAACTTATCAATGATGCAGCACAATAGAGAAACCATACACAACTTATCAATGATGCAGCACAATAGAGAAACCAGACACAAAGTATTGTAGTGGAGGTTTACAACTTATCAATGATGCAGCACAATAGAGAAACCAGACACAACTTATCAATGATGCAGCACAATAGAGAAACCAGACACAAAGTATTGTAGTGGAGGTTTACAACTTATCAATGATGCAGCACAATAGAGAAACCATACACAAAGTATTGTAGTGGAGGTTTACAACTTATCAATGATGCAGCACAATAGAGAAACCAGACACAAAGTATTGTAGTGGAGGTATACAACTTATCAATGATGCAGCACAATAGAGAAACCATACACAACTTATCAATGATGCAGCACAATAGAGAAACAAGACACAAAGTATTGTAGTGGAGGTATACAACTTATCAATGATGCAGCACAATAGAGAAACCAGACACAAAGTATTGTAGTGGAGGTATACAACTTATCAATGATGCAGCACAATAGAGAAACCACACACAAAGTATTGTAGTGGAGGTTTACAACTTATCAATGATGCAGCACAATAGAGAAACTAGACACAACTTATCAATGATGCAGCACAATAGAGAAACCAGACACAACTTATCAATGATGCAGCACAATAGAGAAACCAGACACAAAGTATTGTAGTGGAAGTATACAACTTATCAATGATGCAGCACAATAGAGAAACCAGACACAAAGTATTGTAGTGGAGGTTTACAACTTATCAATATGCAGCACAATAGAGAAACCAGACACAAAGTATTGTAGTGGAGGTTTACAACTTATCAATGATGCAGCACAATAGAGAAACCAGACACAACTTATCAATGATGCAGCACAATAGAGAAACCAGACACAAAGTATTGTAGTGGAGGTATACAACTTATCAATGATGCAGCACAATAGAGAAACCAGACACAACTTATCAATGATGCAGCACAATAGAGAAACCATACACAACTTATCAATGATGCAGCACAATAGAGAAACCATACACAACTTATCAATGATGCAGCACAATAGAGAAACCAGACACAAAGTATTATAGTGGAGGTTTACAACTTATCAATGATGCAGCACAATAGAGAAACCAGACACAACTTATCAATGATGCAGCACAATAGAGAAACCAGACACAACTTATCAATGATGCAGCACAATAGAGAAACCAGACACAACTTATCAATGATGCAGCACAATAGAGAAACCAGACACAAAGTATTGTAGTGGAAGTATACAACTTATCAATGATGCAGCACAATAGAGAAACCAGACACAAAGTATTGTAGTGGAGGTTTACAACTTATCAATGATGCAGCACAATAGAGAAACCAGACACAAAGTATTGTAGTGGAGGTTTACAACTTATCAATGATGCAGCACAATAGAGAAACCAGACACAACTTATCAATGATGCAGCACAATAGAGAAACCATACACAACTTATCAATGATGCAGCACAATAGAGAAACCAGACACAAAGTATTGTAGTGGAGGTATACAACTTATCAATGATGCAGCACAATAGAGAAACCAGACACAACTTATCAATGATGCAGCACAATAGAGAAACCATACACAACTTATCAATGATGCAGCACAATAGAGAAACCAGACACAAAGTATTGTAGTGGAGGTTTACAACTTATCAATGATGCAGCACAATAGAGAAACCAGACACAACTTATCAATGATGCAGCACAATAGAGAAACCATACACAACTTATCAATGATGCAGCACAATAGAGAAACCATACACAAAGTATTGTAGTGGAGGTTTACAACTTATCAATGATGCAGCACAATAGAGAAACCAGACACAAAGTATTGTAGTGGAGGTATACAACTTATCAATGATGCAGCACAATAGAGAAACCAGACACAAAGTATTGTAGTGGAGGTTTACAACTTATCAATGATGCAGCACAATAGAGAAACCAGACACAACTTATCAATGATGCAGCACAATAGAGAAACCAGACACAACTTATCAATGATGCAGCACAATAGAGAAACCAGACACAACTTATCAATGATGCAGCACAATAGAGAAACCAGACACAAAGTATTGTAGTGGAAGTATACAACTTATCAATGATGCAGCACAATAGAGAAACCAGACACAAAGTATTGTAGTGGAGGTTTACAACTTATCAATGATGCAGCACAATAGAGAAACCAGACAAAAAGTATTGTAGTGGAGGTTTACAACTTATCAATGATGCAGCACAATAGAGAAACCAGACACAACTTATCAATGATGCAGCACAATAGAGAAACCATACACAACTTATCAATGATGCAGCACAATAGAGAAACCAGACACAAAGTATTGTAGTGGAGGTATACAACTTATCAATGATGCAGCACAATAGAGAAACCAGACACAACTTATCAATGATGCAGCACAATAGAGAAACCATACACAACTTATCAATGATGCAGCACAATAGAGAAACCAGACACAAAGTATTGTAGTGGAGGTTTACAACTTATCAATGATGCAGCACAATAGAGAAACCAGACACAACTTATCAATGATGCAGCACAATAGAGAAACCAGACACAAAGTATTGTAGTGGAGGTTTACAACTTATCAATGATGCAGCACAATAGAGAAACCATACACAAAGTATTGTAGTGGAGGTTTACAACTTATCAATGATGCAGCACAATAGAGAAACCAGACACAAAGTATTGTAGTGGAGGTATACAACTTATCAATGATGCAGCACAATAGAGAAACCATACACAACTTATCAATGATGCAGCACAATAGAGAAACCAGACACAAAGTATTGTAGTGGAGGTATACAACTTATCAATGATGCAGCACAATAGAGAAACCACACACAAAGTATTGTAGTGGAGGTTTACAACTTATCAATGATGCAGCACAATAGAGAAACCAGACACAACTTATCAATGATGCAGCACAATAGAGAAACCAGACACAACTTATCAATGATGCAGCACAATAGAGAAACCAGACACAAAGTATTGTAGTGGAAGTATACAACTTATCAATGATGCAGCACAATAGAGAAACCAGACACAAAGTATTGTAGTGGAGGTTTACAACTTATCAATGATGCAGCACAATAGAGAAACCAGACACAAAGTATTGTAGTGGAGGTTTACAACTTATCAATGATGCAGCACAATAGAGAAACCAGACACAACTTATCAATGATGCAGCACAATAGAGAAACCAGACACAAAGTATTGTAGTGGAGGTATACAACTTATCAATGATGCAGCACAATAGAGAAACCAGACACAACTTATCAATGATGCAGCACAATAGAGAAACCATACACAACTTATCAATGATGCAGCACAATAGAGAAACCAGACACAAAGTATTGTAGTGGAGGTATACAACTTATCAATGATGCAGCACAATAGAGAAACCAGACACAAAGTATTGTAGTAGAGGTATACAACTTATCAATGATGCAGCACAATAGAGAAACCACACACAAAGTATTGTAGTGGAGGTTTACAACTTATCAATGATGCAGCACAATAGAGAAACCAGACACAACTTATCAATGATGCAGCACAATAGAGAAACCAGACACAACTTATCAATGATGCAGCACAATAGAGAAACCAGACACAACTTATCAATGATGCAGCACAATAGAGAAACCAGACACAAAGTATTGTAGTGGAAGTATACAACTTATCAATGATGCAGCACAATAGAGAAACCAGACACAAAGTATTGTAGTGGAGGTTTACAACTTATCAATGATGCAGCACAATAGAGAAACCAGACACAAAGTATTGTAGTGGAGGTTTACAACTTATCAATGATGCAGCACAATAGAGAAACCAGACACAACTTATCAATGATGCAGCACAATAGAGAAACCATACACAACTTATCAATGATGCAGCACAATAGAGAAACCAGACACAAAGTATTGTAGTGGAGGTATACAACTTATCAATGATGCAGCACAATAGAGAAACCAGACACAACTTATCAATGATGCAGCACAATAGAGAAACCATACACAACTTATCAATGATGCAGCACAATAGAGAAACCAGACACAAAGTATTGTAGTGGAGGTTTACAACTTATCAATGATGCAGCACAATAGAGAAACCAGACACAACTTATCAATGATGCAGCACAATAGAGAAACCAGACACAAAGTATTGTAGTGGAGGTTTACAACTTATCAATGATGCAGCACAATAGAGAAACCATACACAAAGTATTGTAGTGGAGGTTTACAACTTATCAATGATGCAGCACAATAGAGAAACCAGACACAAAGTATTGTAGTGGAGGTATACAACTTATCAATGATGCAGCACAATAGAGAAACCATACACAACTTATCAATGATGCAGCACAATAGAGAAACCAGACACAAAGTATTGTAGTGGAGGTATACAACTTATCAATGATGCAGCACAATAGAGAAACCAGACACAAAGTATTGTAGTGGAGGTATACAACTTATCAATGATGCAGCACAATAGAGAAACCACACACAAAGTATTGTAGTGGAGGTTTACAACTTATCAATGATGCAGCACAATAGAGAAACCAGACACAACTTATCAATGATGCAGCACAATAGAGAAACCAGACACAACTTATCAATGATGCAGCACAATAGAGAAACCAGACACAAAGTATTGTAGTGGAAGTATACAACTTATCAATGATGCAGCACAATAGAGAAACCAGACACAAAGTATTGTAGTGGAGGTTTACAACTTATCAATGATGCAGCACAATAGAGAAACCAGACACAAAGTATTGTAGTGGAGGTTTACAACTTATCAATGATGCAGCACAATAGAGAAACCAGACACAACTTATCAATGATGCAGCACAATAGAGAAACCAGACACAAAGTATTGTAGTGGAGGTATACAACTTATCAATGATGCAGCACAATAGAGAAACCAGACACAACTTATCAATGATGCAGCACAATAGAGAAACCATACACAACTTATCAATGATGCAGCACAATAGAGAAACCAGACACAAAGTATTGTAGTGGAGGTATACAACTTATCAATGATGCAGCACGATAGAGAAACCATACACAACTTATCAATGATGCAGCACAATAGAGAAACCAGACACAAAGTATTGTAGTGGAGGTATACAACTTATCAATGATGCAGCACAATAGAGAAACCAGACACAAAGTATTGTAGTAGAGGTTTACAACTTATCAATGATGCAGCACAATAGAGAAACCAGACACAACTTATCAATGATGCAGCACAATAGAGAAACCAGACACAACTTATCAATGATGCAGCACAATAGAGAAACCAGACACAACTTATCAATGATGCAGCACAATAGAGAAACCAGACACAAAGTATTGTAGTGGAAGTATACAACTTATCAATGATGCAGCACAATAGAGAAACCAGACACAAAGTATTGTAGTGGAGGTTTACAACTTATCAATGATGCAGCACAATAGAGAAACCAGACACAAAGTATTGTAGTGGAGGTTTACAACTTATCAATGATGCAGCACAATAGAGAAACCAGACACAACTTATCAATGATGCAGCACAATAGAGAAACCATACACAACTTATCAATGATGCAGCACAATAGAGAAACCAGACACAAAGTATTGTAGTGGAGGTATACAACTTATCAATGATGCAGCACAATAGAGAAACCAGACACAACTTATCAATGATGCAGCACAATAGAGAAACCATACACAACTTATCAATGATGCAGCACAATAGAGAAACCAGACACAAAGTATTGTAGTGGAGGTTTACAACTTATCAATGATGCAGCACAATAGAGAAACCAGACACAACTTATCAATGATGCAGCACAATAGAGAAACCATACACAACTTATCAATGATGCAGCACAATAGAGAAACCAGACACAAAGTATTGTAGTGGAGGTTTACAACTTATCAATGATGCAGCACAATAGAGAAACCAGACACAACTTATCAATGATGCAGCACAATAGAGAAACCAGACACAAAGTATTGTAGTGGAGGTTTACAACTTATCAATGATGCAGCACAATAGAGAAACCATACACAAAGTATTGTAGTGGAGGTTTACAACTTATCAATGATGCAGCACAATAGAGAAACCAGACACAAAGTATTGTAGTGGAGGTATACAACTTATCAATGATGCAGCACAATAGAGAAACCATACACAACTTATCAATGATGCAGCACAATAGAGAAACAAGACACAAAGTATTGTAGTGGAGGTATACAACTTATCAATGATGCAGCACAATAGAGAAACCAGACACAAAGTATTGTAGTGGAGGTATACAACTTATCAATGATGCAGCACAATAGAGAAACCACACACAAAGTATTGTAGTGGAGGTTTACAACTTATCAATGATGCAGCACAATAGAGAAACTAGACACAACTTATCAATGATGCAGCACAATAGAGAAACCAGACACAACTTATCAATGATGCAGCACAATAGAGAAACCAGACACAAAGTATTGTAGTGGAAGTATACAACTTATCAATGATGCAGCACAATAGAGAAACCAGACACAAAGTATTGTAGTGGAGGTTTACAACTTATCAATGATGCAGCACAATAGAGAAACCAGACACAAAGTATTGTAGTGGAGGTTTACAACTTATCAATGATGCAGCACAATAGAGAAACCAGACACAACTTATCAATGATGCAGCACAATAGAGAAACCAGACACAAAGTATTGTAGTGGAGGTATACAACTTATCAATGATGCAGCACAATAGAGAAACCAGACACAACTTATCAATGATGCAGCACAATAGAGAAACCATACACAACTTATCAATGATGCAGCACAATAGAGAAACCATACACAACTTATCAATGATGCAGCACAATAGAGAAACCAGACACAAAGTATTATAGTGGAGGTTTACAACTTATCAATGATGCAGCACAATAGAGAAACCAGACACAACTTATCAATGATGCAGCACAATAGAGAAACCAGACACAACTTATCAATGATGCAGCACAATAGAGAAACCAGACACAACTTATCAATGATGCAGCACAATAGAGAAACCAGACACAAAGTATTGTAGTGGAAGTATACAACTTATCAATGATGCAGCACAATAGAGAAACCAGACACAAAGTATTGTAGTGGAGGTTTACAACTTATCAATGATGCAGCACAATAGAGAAACCAGACACAAAGTATTGTAGTGGAGGTTTACAACTTATCAATGATGCAGCACAATAGAGAAACCAGACACAACTTATCAATGATGCAGCACAATAGAGAAACCATACACAACTTATCAATGATGCAGCACAATAGAGAAACCAGACACAAAGTATTGTAGTGGAGGTATACAACTTATCAATGATGCAGCACAATAGAGAAACCAGACACAACTTATCAATGATGCAGCACAATAGAGAAACCATACACAACTTATCAATGATGCAGCACAATAGAGAAACCAGACACAAAGTATTGTAGTGGAGGTTTACAACTTATCAATGATGCAGCACAATAGAGAAACCAGACACAACTTATCAATGATGCAGCACAATAGAGAAACCATACACAACTTATCAATGATGCAGCACAATAGAGAAACCAGACACAACTTATCAATGATGCAGCACAATAGAGAAACCATACACAAAGTATTGTAGTGGAGGTTTACAACTTATCAATGATGTAGCACAATAGAGAAACCAGACACAAAGTATTGTAGTGGAGGTTTACAACTTATCAATGATGCAGCACAATAGAGAAACCAGACACAAAGTATTGTAGTGGAGGTTTACAACTTATCAATGATGCAGCACAATAGAGAAACCACACACAAAGTATCCCACAATGCAAAGCACATTAAATATTTAGCTTATCCAATCTGCATGTGAATAAATGGGAATGTGATTTTTTTTAAACAGCCAATGAAGAAATAATGTGCACGAGAACAGCGTCTGAAATGGCTCTGATTGGCTGGTCATTCAGAACGTTACTTTGCTTCAATCATAGATTTTGCTTGATGGCGTCTTGGCTATTTTCCTGACATGGAAACGTAATTCTTGTACTTCTCAAATGAACTATGAAGCGAACACATCAAACAACGTTGTCAACTGTCCAAACTAATACAAGTAGTGGAGTAGCAGACATTTTGGACAACGAGCGGGAAAGTAATGACTTCCCCTGCTCGAGCTCCGGAGCCCATGATGAGTGTCAGTGTTCCCTCCTCAGGAGCCCATGATGACAGTGCCAGTGCTCTCTCCTCAGGAGCCCATGATGACAGTATCAGTGCTCTCTCCTCAGGAGCCCATGATGACAGTGTCAGTGCTCTCTCCTCAGGAGCCCATGATGACAGTGTCAGTGCTCTCTCCTCAGGAGCCCATGATGACAGTGTCAGTGCTCTCTCCTCAGCCGATAATGACAGTGCTTCGGAGCCCTTTGACAGTGCATTGAACCCCCTGTTCAGCAGCTGTGTTGAAAGACTAACTAGAACAGCCTAGTTCAGCATGGCTCTGTAGTGTGGAGAGAGGTAGGAACTCAGAACACAATGGTGGTTATCACACTGCAGGACTAAGCTGACACTGAGCCAAGCCCAGATGAGTTGACCTGGATATGCATCCACCATAATGTCTTGAACCATGCTAGAGACGTAAGGAAGAAGATAACATCCAGCTCAGTGCATCCTAGGTTGTCCTGACTGTGAAAGACCAATATGGGATTTAGCATTTTTGGTCATTCAGAGTGTATGTCTCGTGGAATTTTTCACACAAGGCGTCTTTCCTTCGCCGGGTGGGCCGTTTGGGAATGGTTTTGCAAAGTTAGAGTGTACCCACCTCTCCACTGGACCTTCCTCATTTCAGCACAGTACACAGACTGCTGAATGTGTTATAACACCTCCAGAAACAGTGTTACAGACTGATAAATGTGTTATAACACCTCCAGAAACAGTGTTACAGACTGGCTGATAAATGTGTTATAACACCTCCAGAAACAGTGTTACAGACTGAGAAATGTGTTATAACACCTCCAGAAACAGTGTTACAGACTGATAAATGTGTTATAACATCTCCAGAAACTGTTACAGACTGATAAATGTGTTATAACACCTCCAGAAACAGTGTTACAGACTGATAAATGTGTTATAACACCTCCAGAAACAGTGTTACAGACTGATAAATGTGTTATAACACCTCCAGAAACAGTGTTACAGATGGAGAAATGTGTTATAACACCTCCAGAAACAGTGTTGCAGACTGGCTGATAAATGTGTTATAACACCTCCAGAAACAGTGTTACAGACTGATAAATGTGTTATAACACCTCCAGAAACAGTGTTACAGACTGATAAATGTGTTATAACACCTCCAGAAACAGTGTTAAAGACTGATAAATGTGGATTTCATAAACCTTTGACGATTGGATATTCTTATAGGCACTTTAGTATTGCCAGTGTAACAGTATAGCTTCCGTCCCTCTCCTCGCCCCTACCTGGGCTCAAACCAGAAACACATCGACAACGGCCACCCTCGAAGCATCGTTACCCATCGCTCCACAAACGTCGCGGGAACAACTACTTCAAGGTCTCAGAGTGAGTGACGTCACAGATTGAAACGCTATTAGCGCGCACCCCGCTAACTAGCTAGCCATTTCACATCGGTTACACCAGCCTAATCTCAGGAGTTGATAGGCCTGAAGTCAAAAACACTCCATGCTTGAAGCACAGCGAAGATATGCTGGCAAACGCACGAAAGTGCTGTTTGAATGAATGCTTACGAGCCTGCTGCTGCCTACCACCGCTCAGACTGCTCTATCAAATCATAGACTTAATTATAACATAATAACACACAGAAATATGAGCCTTTGGTCATTAATATGGTCAAATCCGGAAACTATAATTTCGAAAACAAAACGTTTATTCTTTCAGTGAAATATGGAACCGTTCGGTATTTTATCTAAAGGGTGACATCCCTAAGTCTAAATATTACTGTTACATTGTACAACCTTCAATGTTTATGTCATAATTACGTAAAATTTTGGCAAATTAGTTGGCAACGAGCCAGGCGGCCCAAACTGTTGCATATACCCTGACTCTGCGTGCAATGAACGCAAGAGAAGTGACACAATTTCACCTGGTTAATATTGCCTGCTAACCTGGATTTCTTTTAGCTAAATATGCAAGTAAAAAAATATATACTTCTGTGTATTGATTTTAAGAAAGGCGTTGATGTTTATGGTTAGGTACAGTCGTGCAACGACGATTGTGCTTTTTTCGCAAATACGCTTTTGTTAAATCATCCCCCGTTTGGCGAAGTTGGCTGTCTTTGTTAGGAAGAAATAGTCTTCACACAGTTTGCAACGAGCCAGGCGGCCCAAACTGCTGCATATACTCTGACTCTGTTGCACAGAACGCAAGAGAAGTGACACAATTTCCCTAGTTAAAAGAAATTCATGATATCAGGCAATATTAGCTAAATATGCAGGTTTAAATATATATACTTGTGTATTGATTTTAAGAAAGGCGTTGATGTTTATGGTTAGGTACAGTCGTGCAACGACGATTGTGCTAGTTTCGCAAATACGCTTTTGTTAAATCATCCCCCGTTTGGCGAAGTTGGCTGTCTTTGTTAGGAAGAAATAGTCTTCACACAGTTTGCAACGAGCCAGGCGGCCCAAACTGCTGCATATACTCTGACTCTGTTGCACAGAACGCAAGAGAAGTGACACAATTTCCCTAGTTAAAATAAATTCATGATATCAGGCAATATTAGCTAAATATGCAGGTTTAAATATATATACTTGTGTATTGATTTTAAGAAAGGCGTTGATGTTTATGTTTAGGTACACATTGGTGCAACGACAGTGCTTTTTTCGAAAATGTGCTTGTTAAATCACCTGTTTGGTGAAGTAGGCTGTGATTCAATGATAAATTAACAGGCACCGCATCGATTATATGCAACGCAGGACAAGCTAGATAAACTAGTAATATCATCAACCATGTGTAGTTAACCAGTGATTATGTTAAGATTGATTTTTTTTTTAAAGATAAGTTTAATGCTAGCTAGCACCTTACCTTGGCTCCTTGCTGCACTCGCATAACAGGTAGTCAGCCTGCCACACAGTCTCCTCGTGGAGTGCAATGTAATCGGGTATAATCGGTGTCCAGAAATGTCAATTACCGATTGTTATGAAAACTTGAAATAGGTCCTAATTAATCGGCCATTTTGATTAATCGGTCGACCTCTACTCCAGACAGGTAAATATTCCATCCCTCCTACACAAACAGAACATCTGGTACAGTATACACAGGCTCCAGATCATTTCATATGGACACTACATTTGAGCAGGGCCCATAGTGGAACAGGGCCCATAGGGGAACAGGGCCCATAGGGGAACAGGGCCCATAGGGGAACAGGGCCCATAGGGGAACAGGGCCCATAGTGGAACAGGGGCCATAGGGGAACAGGGGCCATAGGGGAACAGGGGCCATAGGGGAACAGGGGCCACAGGGGAACAGGGGCCATAGGGGAACAGGGCCCATAAGGGAACAGGACCCATAGGGAACAGGGCCCATAGGGAACAGGGCCCATAGGGGAACAGGGCCCATAAGGGAACAGGGCCCATAGGGAACAGGGCCCATAGGGAACAGGGCCCATAGGGGAACAGGGCCCATAAGGGAACAGGGCCCATAAGGGAACAGGGCCCATAAGGGAACAGGGCCCATAGGGAACAGGGCCCATAAGGGAACAGGACCCATAGGGAACAGGGCCCATAGGGGAACAGGGCCCATAAGGGAACAGGGCCCATAAGGGAACAGGGCCCATAAGGGAACAGGGCCCATAGGGAACAGGGCCCATAAGGGAACAGGGCCCATAAGGGAACAGGGCCCATAGGGGAACAGGGCCCATAAGGGAACAGGGCCCATAAGGGAACAGGGCCCATAAGGGAACAGGGCCCATAGGGAACAGGGCCCATAGGGAACAGGGCCCATAAGGGAACAGGGCCCATAAGGGAACAGGGCCCATAGGGAACAGGGCCCATAAGGGAACAGGGCCCATAAGGGAACAGGGCCCATAAGGGAACAGGGCCCATAAGGGAACAGGGCCCATAAGGGAACAGGGCCCATAAGGGAACAGGGCCCATAGGGAACAGGGCCCATAGGGAACAGGGCCCATAGGGGAACAGGGCCCATAAGGGAACAGGGCCCATAGGGAACAGGGCCCATAGGGAACAGGGCCCATAAGGGAACAGGACCCATAGGGAACAGGGCCCATAGGAGAACAGGGGCCATAGGGGAACAGGGCCCATAAGGGAACAGGGCCCATAAGGGAACAGGGCCCATAGGGAACAGGGCCCATAAGGGAACAGGGCCCATAAGGGAACAGGGCCCATAAGGGAACAGGGCCCATAAGGGAACAGGGCCCATAAGGGAACAGGGCCCATAGGGAACAGGGCCCATAAGGGAACAGGGGCCATAGGGGAACAGGGCCCATAGGGAACAGGGCCCATAAGGGAACAGGGGCCATAGGGGAACAGGGCCCATAGGGAACAGGGCCCATAGGGAACAGGACCCATAAGGGAACAGGGCCCATAAGGGAACAGGGCCCATAAGGGAACAGGGCCCATAAGGGAACAGGGCCCATAGGGAACAGGGCCCATAGGGAACAGGGATTGGGATGCAGATCTAATATGGAGGCAGCAGTGTAGAGTAGGAGCAGCAGGGACTCACACAGGAAATAAATAGTGAAAACATGATGAAACGGACTTAACTTCTTGATTCTACTTGAGACGCATATGTCTCAACTAGGCACCTGGAAATGCAAATGCGCTACGCTAAATGCTAAATGTACTCGTTAAAACTCAAACCTTGATCAAAATTCACAAGCAGGGTATTGAATTAAAGCTACACTCGTTGTGAACCTAGCCAACAAGTCAGATTTTTAAAATGCTTTTCGGCGAAAGCATGAGAAGCTATTATCTGATAGCATGCAACACCTCAAAATGCCTGAATGCGACGTAAACAAAGACTTTGCTTATCCGGCGCTGCACAAAACGCAGAAATAAAATATAAAACATTCATTACCTTTGACGAGCTTCTTTCTTGGCACTCCTATATGCCCCATAAACATCACTATTGGGTCTTTTTTTCGTTTAAATCGGTCCATATATACCCAAAATAGCTTTCTATGGAAGCTGTGTCATTCAGAAAAAAACATTGTTTTTAAACGCTGCGTCATTTTTTTAAATTAAAAAAGTCGACGATAAACTTTCACAAAACACTTCGAAATCCTTTTGTAATCCAACTTTAGGTATTAGTAAACGTTTATAATCTATCACAGGGCGATGTATATTCAATAGCTCCTCGTCTCCAAATCAATGGCTGCCAATGTCCACATTGAAAAGATCCTGGTGGAGACCGGAAGAAACGGAATCCAGATAGTTGGATTTTCCAACAAAAAATTCAATTGAAAATGATGACAATGGCGACATCGTGTGGAATTTGTATGAATTGCATGCAGGTCGATATTACATTTTGTCCCCTTTTAACAACCCATGAAAGTGACTTATGGAAATTATTTTTAGCTTTCAGAGAGCAGTTTTTCTTGCGTTTTTCAATGAAACACACGATCTGTTATAGTCACAGCCGTGATTTAACCAGTTTTAGAAACTTCAGAGTGTTTTCTATCCACACATACTAATCATATGCATATACTATATTCCTGGCATGAGTAGCAGGACGCTGAAAAGTTGCGTGATTTTTAACAGAATGTTCGAAAAAGGAAGGGGTAGACTGAAAGTGTAATCTACTTTATATTACTGCAATCAGATTAGCAGCGTAAAGATATACCACAGACTGTTTCCTCTGACTGCCTCACAACGTGTGTTATACTGTCCACTATTAAGTAGAGTAGAGTACACATGAATGGTACAGAAAGGGAGTCAATTGTGTACAATTGTGTACATTGTGTGAGGGGAAGAGAGAGAGATGGAAAGAGGAGAGGAAGAGATAGAGAGAGAAAGAGAAGGGGAAGAGAGAGAGATGGAAAGAGGAGGGGAAGAGAGAGAGATGGAAAGAGGAGAGGAAGAGATAGAGAGAGAAAGAGAAGCGGAAGAGAGAGATAGAAAGAGGAGAAGAAGAGAGAGAGAGAGAAAGAGAAGCGGAAGAGAGAGATAGAAAGAGGAGAGGAAGAGAGAGAGAGAGAAAGATAAGCGGAAGAGAGAGATAGAAAGAGGAGAGGAAGAGAGAGAGAGAGAAAGAGAAGCGGAAGAGAGAGATAGAAAGAGGAGAGGAAGAGAGAGAGAGAGAAAGAGAAGGGGAAGAGAGAGAGATGGAAAGAGGAGAGGAAGAGATAGAGAGAGAAAGAGAAGCGGAAGAGAGAGATAGAAAGAGGAGAGGAAGAGAGAGAGAGAGAAAGAGAAGGGGAAGAGAGAGAGATGGAAAGAGGAGAGGAAGAGAGAGATAGAAAGAGGAGAGGAAGAGAGAGATGGAAAGAGGAGAGGAAGAGAGAGAGAGAGAAAGAGAAGCGGAAGAGAGAGATAGAAAGAGGAGAGGAAGATAGAGAGAGAGAAAGAGAAGGGGAAGAGAGAGAGATGGAAAGAGGAGAGGAAGAGAGAGAGAGAGAAAGAGAAGCGGAAGAGAGAGATAGAAAGAGGAGAAGAAGAGAGAGAGAGAGAAAGAGAAGCGGAAGAGAGAGATAGAAAGAGGAGAAGAAGAGAGAGAGAGAGAAAGAGAAGCGGAAGAGAGAGATAGAAAGAGGAGAAGAAGAGAGAGAGAGAGAGAAAGAAGAGAGGAAGAGAGAGAGAGAAAGAATTAAAAGAGGAGGGGAAGAGAGAGACAGAAAGAAAAGAGGAAGACAGACAGGATGAAAGAGATAACAGGGGGAGGAAGAGTTTCAGTAGACACACAAACACACACACACCACACACACATACCAACCACCAGCTTAATACTGTTTACATTATGAGGCAAGAGGTCTGCAGGAACACACACACATACGCAAGCACACGCCAACACAGAGAGCTTACTAAATCTCCCCCTCCTCATTCTTCACACCTCGTCCTTCACATCAAAAAGAGATTACATTTGAATGCCAACGTTAGGGGGTCAGGCGATTGTACTGTAATTGGGGCCACTGCTAGAAGTGTGGAGATTGTACTGTAATTGGGGCCACTGCTAGAAGTGAGGAGATTGTACTGTAATTGTGGCCACTGCTAGGAGTGAGGAGATTGTACTGTAATTGTGGCCACTGCTAGGAGTGAGGAAATTGTACTGTAATTGGGGCCACTGCTAGGAGTGAGGAGATTGTACTGTAATTGGGGCCACTGCTAGGAGTGAGGAGATTGTACTGTAATTGTGGCACTGCAAGAAGTGAGGAGATTGTACTGTAATTCTGGCCACTGCTAGGAGTGAGGAGATTGTACTGTAATTGTGGCCACTGATAGGAGTGAGGAGATTGTACTGTAATTGTGGCCACTGCTAGGAGTGAGGAGATTGTACTGTAATTGTGGCCACTGCTAGGAGTGAGGAGATTGTACTGTAATTGGGTCCACTGCTAGGAGTGAGGAGATTGTACTGTAATTGGGTCCACTGCTAGGAGTGAGGAGATTGTACTGTAATTGGGTCCACTGCTAGGAGTGAGGAGATTGTACTGTAACTGCCAGTAGAAATCATCATAGTACTCTCCTTAATATAACTGAAGAAAGCTTCCCATCCAGCAGCCATTTTAAGATCCGTTGCTCCCTTTACCACTGTCTTTATTTGAGTATCCTATTATAAGCTGCTGGGGAACCTTAGTCTCTCAGGGGGCGTGGTGCTCAGGGGGCGTGGTGCTCTGGGGGCGTGGTGCTCTGTCAATGAGGAGGGAGATCTGGAGGTTTCCATGCTTTCTCTTACAGGCTGCTCTTTTTTTGAGCATGACATCTGAGGGCTGAATGGTGTTGTGATGTATGGTAGAGTCCCTGTTCCTCTTTCTTTACCTATCTCTCTCTCTCTCTCTCTGTCTCTGTCTCTCTCTCTCTCTCTCTCTCTCTCTCTCTCTCTCTCTCTCTCTCTCTCTCTCTCTCTCTCTCTCTCTCTCTCTCTCTCTCTCTCTCTCTCTCTCTCTCTCTCTCTCTCTGTCTCTCTCTCTCTCACTCTCTCTCTCTGTCTCTCTCTCTCTCTGTCTCTCTCTGTCTCTCTCTCTCTCCTCTCTCTCTCTCTCTCTCTCTCTCTCTCTCTCTCTCCTCTCTCTCTCTCTCTCTCACTCTCTCTCTCTCTCCCTCTCTCTCTCTCTCTCTCTCTCTCTCTCTCTCTCCCTCTCTCTCTCTCCCTCTCTCACTCTCTCTCTCTCTCCCTCTCTCTCTCTCTCTCTCTCTCTCTCTCTCTCTCCCTCTCTCTCTCTCCCTCTCTCTGTCTCTCTCTCTCTCGGTCTCTGTCTCTCTCTCTCTCTCTCTCTCTCTCAGGCTGACAGGCAGGGACCATCGACCTAGGCCTTCTATAAATATTTGAGGAGCCCCCATTACCTTTGGCGGTGTGGCGGTGTGGCGGTGTGGCGGTGTGGCGGTGTGGCGGTGTGGCGGTGTGGCGGTGTGGCGGTGTGGCGGTGTGGCGGTGTGGCGATGTGGCGGTGTGGCAGCAAAATGAAAACAAAGCACTTTAGCTGAGGCTCATATTCTCCTTATTAAAGAGCTGTCTACAGTGCTGTGGGGATGATGATGGATATGTCACCCTGAGAGGGGAGGAGAGGAGGAGGAGAGGAGAAGAGAGGAGGTGTGAGAGGAGGGGAAATGAGAAGATAGGAGGGGGAAGAGGAGGAGAGGAGAGGAGAGGAGGAGAGGGGATGAGAGGAAAGGAGGGGGGAGAGGAGGCGAGGGGAGGAGAGGAAAGGAGGGAGGAGAGGAGGCGAGGGGAGGAGAGGAAAGGAGGGGGGAGAGGAGGAGAGGGGAGGAGAGGAAAAGAGAGGAGGTGTGAGAGGAGGGGAAAGGAGAAGATAGGAGGGGGAAGAGGAGGAGAGGGGAGGAGAGGAGGAGTGGGGAGGAGAGGGGAGGAGAGGAAAAGAGAGGTGTGAGAGGAGGGGAAAGGAGAAGATAGGAGGGGGAAGAGGACGAGAGGGGAGGAGAGGAAAAGAAAGGAGGGGAAGAGGAGGAGAGGGGAGGAGAGGAAAAGAGAGGAGGGGAGAGGAGGGGAAAGGATAAGATAGGAGGGGGAAGAGGAGTAGAGGGGAGGAGAGGAGGAGAGGGGAGGAGAGGAGGAGAGGGGAGGAGAGGAAAAGAGAGGAGGTGTGAGAGGAGGGGAGAGGAGAAGATAGGAGGGGGAAGAGGAGGAGAGGGGAGGAGAGGAAAAGAAAGGAGGGGGGAAAGGAGGAGAGGGGAGGAGAGGAAAAGAGAGGAGGTGTGAGAGGAGGGGAAAGGAGAAGATAGGAGGGGGGAGAGGGGAGGAGAGGAGGAGAGGGGAGGAGAGGAAAAGAGAAGTGTGAGAGGAGGGGAAAGGAGAAGATAGGAGGGGGAAGAGGAGGAGAGGGGAGGAGAGGAAAAGAGAGGAGGGGGAGAGGAGGGGAAAGGAGAAGATAGGAGGGGGGAGAGGAGGAGAGGGGAGGAGAGGAAAGGAGGGGGGAGTGGAGGAGAGGGGAGGAGAGGAAAAGAGAGGAGGTGTGAGAGGAGGAGAGGGGAGGAGAGGAGGAGAGGGGAGGAGAGGAAAAGAGAGGAGGTGTGAGAGGAGGGGAAAGGAGAAGATAGGAGGGGGAAGAGGAGGAGAGGGGAGGAGAGGAAAGGAGGGGGAGTGGAGGAGAGGGGAGGAGAGGAAAAGAGAGGAGGTGTGAGAGGAGGGGAAAGGAGAAGATAGGAGGGGGAAGAGGAGGAGAGGGGAGGAGAGGGGATGAGAGGAAAGGAGGGGGGAGAGGAGGAGAGGGGAGGAGAGGAAAGGAGAGAAGGGGAGAGTAATTTTGGAAGGTCAATATACAGGTCAAGACTGCGGAACCCTTTTGAAGAACTCAGCAGTTCTGTACTGTGACACACACACATAACATACACACACACACACACACACACACACAGCGGCAGAGGCAGGCAGTCAGAGACAAACAATGAAATGTGGTGCAACAGCCCCATAGATTCAGCCAAAAGTGAGTTTCCGTGGTAACAGGAAGCAGTGGGCCATCGTCTCACACTCTGATGGAGGCAACACTCAGTTAGATCCATGAGTGGGATTACACACACACACACGCACGCACGCACGCACACACACACACACACACACACACACACACACACACACACACACACACACACACACACACACACATGCACACACAATCCATGAGTGAGATCTCTGCTCTCACACACCACTGCTAATGTGATATGCTCTGATTGAGGAGGAGAAAAGGTCTGTTCCCTCTGTGAATATCTCTCACTCTGTCAATCTCTCCCCCCCCCCTCTCTCTCTCTCTCTCTGTCCGCCGCACTCTCTATGCATTAGACACACTGGCTAAACTGGTAACAGCTGAATAGCTCCCCTCCATCCTCCACTTACCCTCCCTAACACACATACGCAAACATATTCCCCTTTCCAACCCGGGACCAGGTGCCGACAGTACTGCAGGATGGGCAGATTGCCAGTCTATAAACACCACTACAATCAAAACCCAGAGAGAGAGAGACAGAGAGAGAGAGAGAGAGAGAGAGAGAGAGAAAGAGAAAGAGGGGCGTCAACACATTCTTAGAAACCAGGGACAGCCTTTATGCAACCCACAAATAAACTGTCCCAGCATGGTGAGAAGCAGCAGTATGCATTCAGGACAGAGCTACAGCCACACACACACACACACACACACACACACACACACACACACACACACACACACACACACACACACAATTCACAATCAAGACACACACACACACACACACACACAAGACACACACACTGACAAACACACACACAGTAAAGAGTTAGGAAGATGGAATGGATGTAGTCAGACAACCAGAGGGAGACATGGGAGTGACAGGCTGTAGAACAGGACAGACAACCGGAGGGAGACATGAGGAGTGACAGGCTGTAGAACAGGACAGACAACCGGAGGGAGACATGAGGAGTGACAGGCTGTACAGGACAGACAACCAGAGGGAGACATGAGGAGTGACAGGCTGTACAGGACAGACAACCAGAGGGAGACATGAGGAGTGACAGGCTGTAGAACAGGACAGACAACCAGAGGGAGACATGGGGAGTGACAGGCTGTAGAACAGGACAGACAACCAGAGGGAGACATGGGGAGTGACAGGCTGTAGAACAGGACAGACAACCAGAGGGAGACATGAGGAGTGACAGGCTGTAGAACAGGACAGACAACCAGAGGGAGACATGAGGAGTGACAGGCTGTACAGGAGAGACACCCAGAGGGAGACATGGGGAGTGACAGGCTGTAGAACAGGACAGACAACCAGAGGGAGACATGGGAGTGACAGGCTGTAGAACAGGACAGACAACCAGAGGGAGACATGAGGAGTGACAAGCTGTAGAACAGGACAGACAACCAGAGGGAGACATGAGGAGTGACAGGCTGTAGAACAGGACAGACAACCAGAGGGAGACATGGGAGTGACAGGCTGTAGAACAGGACAGACAACCAGAGGGAGACATGGGGAGTGACAGGCTGTAGAACAGGACAGACAACCAGAGGGAGACATGGGAGTGACAGGCTGTAGAACAGGACAGACAACCAGAGGGAGACATGGGAGTGACAGGCTGTAGAACAGGACAGACAACCAGAGGGAGACATGGGGAGTGACAGGCTGTAGAACAGGACAGACAACCAGGGGGAGACATGGGTAGTGACAGGCTGTAGAACAGGACAGACAACCAGAGGGAGACATGGGGAGTGACAGGCTGTAGAACAGGACAGACAACCAGGGGGAGACATGGGGAGTGACAGGCTGTAGAACAGGACATACAACCAGAGGGAGACATGGGGAGTGACAGGCTGTACAGGACAGACAACCAGAGGGAGACATGGGGAGTGACAGGCTGTAGAACAGGACAGACAACCAGAGGGAGACATGGGGAGTGACAAGCTGTAGAACAGGACAGACAACCAGAGGGAGACATGGGGAGTGACAGGCTGTAGAACAGGACAGACAACCAGAGGGAGACATGGAGAGTGACAGGCTGTACAGGACAGACAACCAGAGGGAGACATGGGGAGTGAAAGGCTGTACGGGACAGACAACCAGAGGGAGACATGGGGAGTGACAGGCTGTACAAGACAGACAACCAGAGGGAGACATGAGGAGT
>NW_027260828.1:65000-67500 GCF_045791955.1 Oncorhynchus clarkii lewisi
GAGGAGAGGAGAGGAGAGGAGAGGAGAGGAGAGGAGAGGAGAGGAGAGGAGAGGAGAGGAGAGGAGAGAAGAGGAGGAGAGGTGGGGAGGGGAGGAGAGCGAGAGAAGGGAGAGACAGAGAGGAGAGGAGGCAGAGACAGAGGAGAGGAGGGGGAGGAGATGAGAGGAGGGAGAAGAGATGAGAGGAGGGAGAGACAGAGAGGAGAGGAGAGGAGAGGAGAGGTGGGGGGAGGAGGGAAGAGCGAGAGTTGGGGAGGAGGGGAGAGCGAGAGAAGGGAGAGAGAGAGGAGAGGAGAGGAGGGTAGGAGGGGAGAGCAAGAGAAGGGAGAGACAGAGAGGAGAGGAGGCAGAGACAGAGGAGAGGAGGGAGAGGAGATGAGATGAGAGGAGGGAGAGGAGATGAGAGGAGGGAGAGACAGAGAGGAGAGGAGAGGTGGGGAGGAGGGGAGAGAGAGGGGAGGGGAGAGGAGAGGAGAGGAGAGGAGAGGAGAGGAGAGGAGAGAGAGAGAGAGAGAGAGAGAGAGAGAGAGAGAGAGGGGGGAGGGGAGAGGGGCCAGCAAGAGGAGAGGAGAGGAGAGGAGAGGAGAGGAGAGGAGAGGAGAGGAGAGGAGAGGTGGGAGAGACAGAGAGGAGAGGAGAGGGGAGATCGAGAGGAGAGGTGGGAGAGAGAGAGGAGAGGAGGGGAGAGCGAGAGGAGGGAGAGACAGAGGAGAGGAAGGAGAGACAGAGAGGAGGGGAGAGCAAAAGGAGAGGAGAGAAAGGAGGAGAGAAAGGAGAGGAGGGAGAGACAGAGGAGAGGAGGGGAGGAGAGATAGGAGAGGAGAGAGACAGTGGTTGTGACAGAACAGACCCATGTTTAGGAGGAAGCTGAGACAGAGAGGAGAGAGACAGTGGTTGTGGCTGAACAGCTCCATGTTCAGGAGGAAGCTGAGACAGAGAGGAGAGAGACAGTGGTTGTAGCTGAACAGCCCCATGTTCAGGAGGAAGCTGAGACAGAGAGGAGAGAGACAGTGGTTGTGGCTGAACAGCTCCATGTTCAGGAGGAAGCTGAGACAGAGAGGAGAGAGACAGTGGTTGTGGCTGAACAGCCCCATGTTCAGGAGGAAGCTGAGACAGAGAGGAGAGAGACAGTGGTTGTGGCTGAACAGCTCCATGTTCAGGAGGAAGCTGAGACAGAGAGGAGAGAGACAGTGGTTGTGGCTGAACAGCCCCATGTTCAGGAGGAAGCTGAGACAGAGAGGAGAGAGACAGTGGTTGTGGCTGAACAGCCCCATGTTTAGGAGGAAGCTGAGACAGTCGGTCTGTTTATATAACTGTTCCTTCCCAATGAAACATGTATGTCACTGATAAGAGAGAAGTGTGTGTGTGTGTATGTGTGTGTGTGTGTGTGTGTGTATGTGTGTGTGCGTGTACAAACACAAAAATAGACCCTTATGGACTGTAACACACTCACTATGACACATACTGTGTACTGTGGTGAAATCTAGTCTCTGTTTCATACTGTGGTGATATCTAGTCTGTTTCCTACTGTGGTGATATTTAGTCTCTATTTCACACTGTGGTGATATCTAGTCTCTATTTCATACTGTGGTGATATGTAGTCTATTTCACACAGTGGTGATATCTAGTCTCTATTTCATACTGTGGTGATATCTAGTCTATTTCAGACTGTGGTGATATCTAGTCTCTGTTTCAGACTGTGGTGATATCTAGTCTATTTCAGACTGTGGTGATATCTAGTCTCTATTTCAGACTGTGGTGATATCTAGTCTATTTCAGACTGTGGTGATATCTAGTCTGGGTAGTGCCCTATAAATGGAATAGGGTTTCATTTGGGATGCTACCATAAATAGCAGGGTCATTCCATATGACCTTAAGGAGTAAGGGATATATTTGGAATGCTCTGGTGTTAAGGTCTTCATGTCATTGACTGACTGTAACAGATCAATGCTAATTGTGTTCTCAGTAAGGCTAAGCTGTTAGCTTGACTTCTTAATCCTGCAACCCACCCACACACAAGTACACATAAATGGACACACAAGTACAAACGCACGCACGCACGCACGCACGCACGCACAGACACACACACACACACACACACACACACACACACACACACACACACACACACACACACACACAATCAGAGAGACAGCTGGGCCCTGGGGTCCTGGTACAATGTAGTGCACTACTTTCAGGCCCTGGGGTCCTGGTACAATGTAGTGCACTATAAGACAAACAGAGTTCCATTTGGAATGCAGCCATGGAGGGACTGTCCTTCAGCCCTTCCTGCTGACAGGGGAAACAAGAGGTGACACTAGTGTGACAGTCATGGAGAACAACACACACACACACACACACACACACACAAAAACAATGCTAGTCTGTATTCCTCCTCCCCTGTACTGTATATCAGTGTTGTCTTTTTGTTGTGTCAGGCTCTTTGGAAGGTATGAGGTCATCACCGTCTCTCTCAGTGATGTGGGTGAGGTGAACGTGG
>NW_027260828.1:70000-120000 GCF_045791955.1 Oncorhynchus clarkii lewisi
ATGGATCTGTGTCATTTACTTTGAAATGGACTGTGTTTAGAACTGTGGTCGTGAGTAGATGCTCTTGTTTTGAGATCAAAGCGAGAGCTGCATGTAGTCACTTACGCTCATTTTGTTCATATCCTTAGTTAGTGAGTTATTAGCCCAGTTATAGATCATTAGTATTCAGCAATAGGGGAGTGATTCCTACAAGAGCACAAAACATGTACATTTCTAGACATCTTTAAAATGCCAGTCAGGTAAAGAGTTTGTTTCTGTCTTAAAGGGGCAGTGTTGTATTTTGAGGCAGGCGTGAATAAGCTAAGTAGCCAATCGGCAGAGGGTAGCATAATGTGTCTGATTCTCTGTAATAATGGTGTGGGAATAATAACACATTTTATTTTGTAAAGTGGTTTCTTGAATCAAACAACACAACACTTTCAGGCACCTCCTTGTCTGAAGGACAAATGGATAAACAGGTTAATGTAAAGCTCTGCATGTTTTATTAAAAAGTCTCATGTACTGTAGGCCTATATTGAACACATTGGCTGCTGCTGTAGGCTGAATGATAGAACAGCTATTTCCATGTTAAAATGTTATGGGATGCATTTCCTCCATTGTTGTTGATGGTAGGCCACTCTACATTGTGATCAAATAGCTTGGCCACTATTACAACTGTAACTTAAAGTGGGTACAGCCTCAGTGTTCACAGTAAACGCACGCTGGAAATTTCACAGAATTTTCACAATGTTCAAGTTTGCACTCAGCAGACCTGAAATTTGTTCAGTGTCAAAACAAATTAGAGGGAACATTGGCTGTGACCTCTTCTGACCTCTGTTGACCTCTGAAGCTACTCAACATTCTAAAAAACATAGTTAGTTTATAAAGCTCACCCTCTCCACAGCAATAAAAGTCATTCATAAGGGTTTATAAAGCTCACCCCCTCCACAGCAATAACAGTCCTTCCTAAGGGTTTATACAGCTCACCCTCTCCACATCAATAAAAGTCCTTCCCAAGGGTTTATGAAGCTCACCCCCTCCACAGCAATAAAAGTCCTTCCTAAGGGTTTATAAATCTCACCCCCTCCACAGCAATAACAGTCCTTCCTAAGGGTTTATAAAGCTCACCCTCTCCACAGCAATAAAAGTCATTCCTAAGGGTTTATAAAGCTCACCCTCTCCACAGCAATAAAACGGCAATGGACCAATTTGATTAGAGGGAAAGCCCAGAGCGATCCTCAGTTAACCACCGTGAACAAGTACAAGGGTCCCAAATGCACCCTATTCCCTACAAACTGCACTACATGCTCCAGTGAAAACTAGTGCACTATTTAGGGAATAGGGTGCCATTTGGAATGCAACCCAAGTATTTTCACCCATGATTTCCCAGCCAAGATCGAGATGGGAGTGTCTTTTCACCTCAAATTACACAATCACATTACTGTGGTGGGGTTACATAATAATGTCCAGCACCAGGACACAACCAGAGTCCCAGGCCAGGCTGAGGAAACAACCAAAACCAGAACAAGAGTCCCAGGCTAGGCTGAGGCTGAGGCCAGAACCAGAGCCCCAGGCCAGGCCAGGCCAGGCCAGGCCAGGCCAGGCTGAGGCCAGAACCAGAACCAGAGTCTCAGGCCAGGCTGAGGCCAGAACCAGAGCCCCAGGACAGGCCAGACTGAGGCCAGAACCAGAGTCCCAGGCCAGGCTGAGGCCAGAACCAGAATCCCAGGCCAGGCTGAGGTTAGAACCAGAGCCAGGCCAGGCTGAGGTTAGAACCAGAGTCCCAGGCCAGGCCAGGCTGAGGCCAGAACCAGAGTCCCAGGCCAGGCCAGGCTGAGGCCAGAACCAGAGCCAGGCCAGGCTGAGGTCAGAACCAGAGCCAGGCCAGGTTGAGACCAGAACCAGAGTCAGGCCAGGCTGAGGTCAGAACTAGAGCCAGGCCAGGCTGAAACCAGAACCAGAGTCAGGCCAGGCTGAGGTCAGAACTAGAGCCAGGACAGGCTGAGACCAGAACCAGAGTCCCAGGCCAGGCTGAGGCCAGAACCAGAACCAGAGCCAGGCCAAGCTGAGGCCAGAACCAGAGTCCCAGGCCAGGCTGAGACCAGAACCAGAGTCCCAGGCCAGGCTGAGGCCAGAACCAGAGTCCCAGGCCAGGCTGAGGCCAGAACCAGAACCAGAGCCAGGCCAGGCTGAGGTCAGAACCAGGCCAGGCCAAGATGAGGCCAGAACCAGAGTCCCAGGCCAGGCTGAGGCCAGCCACTGGACAGCATGAAGGACAGCAGACCTGGGCTGAAATTAGGGCTGTCCCCGAAAAGAAGAATGTTGGTCGAAATCGATTGGTCTACATTTTTAAACGTGTATTTTTCCAAAACAAACAATCAAATCAACTACATTCACTGAGCTTGTCTGATGGTTTACGCACACTGTTTGATTACATAATTAAGACACACAAATGACTAGAGGAATTCCGACCACAATTGATTTGATTGTGCCGGGCCTGACTCAGACTGGCTGTGCTTTGTTAAAAAAAAGAGTGACTGTGTGACTAGCACCCATTGTCTCTCTCTCTCCTCCCTGCTGCAGCGACCACCACAGAGCATCAACAGTGTTAATCACGCTGTCCATGTTGCTGAAGCTGAAACATAATTATAGCCATGTCTGACTGAAAAGTTCTCTTACCGAAATCCCTCATTCCCTATTCCCTCAACCCTTGCTCTCTCTATTATGACAATCGGGCATGACTTATAGCATATCATAATCATAAACTCAGATAAGCATAACAGCAAAACGGACGCAGAGGACGTGACAAACCCAAAACAGGGGAATGTTTACTGGTTGTTCAGGAGGGAAAGGGGAAGTGAGATCTGTAAAAGATGTTTGACTTAGTGGTGTAAACTACTGGATATCCAGATAAAGGAAGGGTTAAAGTAACAAGCGCTGGGTGAGTATTATAAGTGCCAAACAGGTGCTGTTAGATTACAATAAACTATTTCTGACCAATATAACCATATACAATTTCAGTAGAACATGTCTTAGAGTGATGGACTGTGCCACCCCCACGGCCTAAACAATGGATTAGTCCACCTAGACAGGCGCAAATCAGAAAGGTGTCTTGTACACCATGATAAATATGGGGGTTACTCTACCTCCCAAATATCACTCGTGAACGGTACAACATGGGGTACTGAAATCCCCATATCACTAGTGACAGGTACAGCATGTGGTACTGAAATCCCCATATCACTAGTGACAGGTACAGCGTGGGGTACTGAAACCCCATATCACTAGTGACAGATACAGAGTAGGGTACTGAAACCCCCATATCACTAGTGACAGGTACAGCGAGGGGTACTGAAATCCCTATATCACTAGTGACAGGTCCAGCTTAGGGTACTGAAACCCCCATATCACTAGTGACAGGTACAGCGTGGGGTACTGAAATCCCCATATCACTAGTGACAGGTACAGCGTGGGGTACTGAAACCCCATATCACTAGTGACAGGTACAGCGTGGGGTACTGAAATCCCCATATCACTAGTGACAGATACAGCGTGGGGTACTGAAACCCCCATATCACTAGTGACAGGTACAGCGTGGGGTACTGAAACCCCCATATCACTAGTGACAGGTACAGAGTAGGGTACTGAAATCCCCATATCACTAGTGACAGGTACAGCATGTGGTACTGAAACCCCCATATCACTAGTGACAGGTACAGCATGTGGTACTGAAACCCCCATATCACTAGTGACAGGTACAGCATGTGGTACTGAAACCCCCATATCACCAGTGACAGGTACAGCATGTGGTACTGAAACCCCCATATCACTAGTGACAGGTACAGCGTGGGGTACTGAAACCCCCATATCACTAGTGACAGGTACAGCATGTGGTACTGAAATCCCCATATCACTAGTGACAGGTACAGAGTAGGGTACTGAAACCCCCATATCACTAGTGACAGGTACAGCGTGGGGTACTGAAACCCCATATCACTAGTAACAGGTACAGCATGTGGTACTGAAACCCCCATATCCCTAGTGACAGGTACAGCATGTGGTACTGAAACCCCCATATCACCAGTGACAGGTACAGCATGTGGTACTGAAACCCCCATATCACTAGTGACAGGTACAGCATGTGGTACTGAAATCCCCATATCACTAGTGACAGGTACAGAGTAGGGTACTGAAACCCCCATATCACTAGTGACAGGTACAGCGAGGGGTACTGAAATCCCCATATCACTAGTGACAGGTACAGCATGTGGTACTGAAACCCCCATATCACTAGTGACAGGTACAGCGTGGGGTACTGAAACCCCCATATCACTAGTGACAGGTCTGGGAAAATAGAAAAAGAGAGATCTTGCATGCAGCGACCAGAGTGAGCTGTAGGAGGCTGGTCGTCAGGGCTACCTCATTTATATGCTGAGCACACACAGCCTAGTGCAGGGACACTCAATGCTCTTTAAACACACACACACACACACACACAAGCCGCAGCGACAACCTCAATCCTGTTTACTCTACCTCCCATTAATTTATTCTGCTCTAATTCAACTCTTCACTGAGGCTGTCTGCACACACTCCCCTTCCTTAAATGTGGAAGACACATTTCAGTTGAACGCACTCACTGACTAGGTATCCCAATTTCCCTTCCTCAACCCTCTCCCCCTCTACTCTCTCTCCTCCTCTCCAGCTCTCTCTCCTCACACCCTACACCTTCACACGTCTCTTCCTCCCCTCTCAAACCCTCCCCCAACACAGCAGCACCTGAGTGCTCCTGCCCATCATGCTGGCTCTAGTAGCCAGAGTCCATGGTGGCTCTGCCCTGTCCAGTTGCCCTGAGCTCTGGGTAAACACCGCAGACAGGCAGACTACTGTACTTTCAACAACAAGCCGTAGAGCCAGAGTCAGGGAGTGAGGTCTCCAGTGAACTGAAGTAGGTTTGAGCTGGGCTAAACTGGGCCGACACACAAGCATACACACGCAAATGCACACAAACGCACACACACACACACCTGCAGGGGTCTGCATGCTAGGTTGGCTTTGAGCTGCCTTTCTCCACTGCGGATCAGGCTGAGAGAGGCAGGCAATAGCGTGGTAGTGAAACACACACACCAATACACACCAACACACACACACACACACACACACACACACACACACACACACACACACACACACACACACACTGCCCTTCATCCCAACTTCCTCAGCATTCCTCTAAAATAATAACGTGCCACCCTCCCCTCGGGTTGCCATGGAAACTGCTCCAAGAGGCAAAAAAAAGGGGGTGCTGCTGGAGGTCTGACTACAGAAAGGGAGAAGAAGACTGCCCAAATATCAACACACATAGACCTACACACACACACACAACCAGGCTATAAAGGCTGCCAACAGCACACTGGCTACTGTATATTGATCTAGCTGCTGTTGTTGACAGATGAACATCCATATCCTTCACATGGAGCTGAAGGACCAGCAGCAGAGTTTAAACACACAATGATTCAACATATAGAGGGACCTGATGATGATGATGAAGAATATTATATTTCAAATTCAATACTAGCAATACACATTCTGACAAAGACATTAGATGAAACACACATGAAACAACACACACATTAAATGTCCGTTTGAGATCGACACGTACCTGAGTCAAAATGGGAACTGAAGGCAAAACTGGGATTAAAGAACGCTGAAGACATAACCGTCACGGAGAGAGCCACGGACATCCTCCCCCCTCTTCAGTCTTGAGACGACAGCAGACAGGGTTTATCAAAATACAACATGGAAATAGATCAGATGTTGACTAAAGCACATTTAGCCGAAGGATTGTACGCCAGTCAAATTAAACGCTGCATTTTAGGTTATTTCTCATTGACACCCTTGAGACGCAGTGCGCGCATCCTTCACATCGGATCAATAGACATATGTTGACAAACATTCCCGTCGGTATTTGTTTTTGAATTTGATACCGCAGGCATTCACTTGACTGACTGATGATTAAAAACGACAGATAGGCATCTCCCGTCCCACGCTTTTCTTCTCCGTCATCCAACCAGTTTGATGATGATGAGCCAGAATACAGAACCCCGCTGCTTTATCGCGCTGCTTTGTCGACGTGATTCCGTTATTTAGGCTACATCGTTTTCGGTTTTGTCTCTGACTGTACAAACACCTTGACATTCGTCCAGTGGCAATCTTACTCTCCAAGTCAAGTTATGTTCTTCCTCTGTCTTTAGAGTAGATCAATGCCACATGATTGATTAGGCTGCACAGAGTTATCCAGAATCCTCGCTATATTCCCTAGGAGATATTCAATACTCATTGCATTATCGGAGCGTCACTTTAGCTGGCGACAGGGGAAGCGCCATCTTGCTTAAATTGTCCTGTCCTAGTTTATCCTAACTGGAATCTCGCTGACTCGTTTAGGAATATGGTATATCCACCGTGGTGAAGGGAAAGATGAGGAGGCGAGAAAAGAGGGGGTAGGGAGGTCTGTGTCTCAGAATAATAATACAACACGTGAACAGGTGGTGAATTGGAATAAGAACGTTATCGTAACAAGTGCAGGACAGGTGTATGTCTGTGCGTTATTTAGCTTGCCTGGTACTATGGGATCAATCAATGCAATGGTCCCAAAAGTGCAAACACGACCATGTTCAGTGCAAATCAAGGGCACCTCCATATGCCTTTGACATAAAACCATGGTCTGGTCTAATCTCTGGTGGACACTAAGTAACATAAAGTAGATTAGATGAGTGTATTACACACATTCATAGGCTTGCCGATGTCATCAGGTTACAGTGACATTATTTTCCTCCGAGACTGTATGGTACATAGACTGATGGTACATGGACTGTATGGTAACATAGACTGATGGTACATCAACTGTATGGTAACATAGAGTGTATGGTACGTAGACTGTATGGTACATGGACTGTATGGTAACATAGACTGTATGTTACGTAGACTGTATGGTACATGGACTGTATGGTTCCTCCTTCTGAGCCTGGTTCCTATCTAGGTTCCTCCCTCTGAGCCTGGTTTCTATCTAGGTTCCTCCCTCTGAGCCTGGTTCCTCTCTAGGTTCCTCCCTCTGAGCCTGGTTCCTCTCTAGGTTCCTCCTTCTGAGCCTGCTTCCTCTCTAGGTTCCTCCTTCTGAGCCTGCTTCCTCTCAAGGTTCCTCCCTCTGAGCCTGGTTCCTCTCTAGGTTCCTTCCTCTGAGTCTGCTTCCTCTCAAGGTTCCTCTCTAGGTTCTTTCCCAAGTTCCTTCCTTCTGGGGAGTTTTCCTGCCCAATGTGCTTCTGCCTGTTCTATGTGGTTTCAGTCTGGGTATCTGTAAAGCACTTTGTGACAGCTGCTGATGTAAAAAGAGCTTCATAAAATATGTTTGATTGATTGATCGAATGTTCAGGACATTAAATTAGATGACATTTGTATTCAGTGTAGTCTCTCCTCAGCCAGTAATACATCATTGGTGGGTGTTTATATTTGTTCTGTTACACACAGTGTGTAATGAAATGTGTTTTTTGCAAATCCCAACTCCCCCTGAGACACCCGCAGGGAGCGGAATCACGGCCAGGGTCGCCATTACACTGAGCCCATTGAGGAATTTGTTTTAAGTGCTTTGTTCAAGGGCACAGCGACAGATTTCCCCCACCTTGTCGGCTCTGGCATTCAAACCAGCAATATGATGTAGATACAGAAAGTAAACAGCGTAGTCAGTCAATTCTCACAACAACTAAGAGCGTTGAAGCGCGAAGCTCAACCTCTCCGCTCTTTTGATGGCCTGGCTACCACGCTGTACACAGTGTGAAGAGTACCCGTGCACATGCGTAGATACTTTGTGTTACTGTGTGAGAGTGAAGTGTTGCATCTCGCCCATCTCAATATCTCCGGTGCTGCTCGTGGCAACATCATTTTGTTGAGTCTAATTAATATGGGGAAACTATTCCTTTTTAAATAGTTTTATCAAAGAAACATTAAACATCTAATAGTCAAATCATAGAGTAAAAGCAGGTGAGCTGGTTCTTGGCCATTTTCTGGTGTTATTTGGTGGAAAACTGAGCAGGTGGAGCATTATGTCAATCTTGTTACTCATAGATAGATAGGATGGAAATGTTGTAACAATAAAACATTTTTTGTGAAGCATTCAATTGCCTCCTTTCTGCACACAACAAGCTTCCACTCTCCCTGTCACAGGGGGATTCATGGCTTATTTAAGAAGAAATCATCAACTCTGTTACTTTATTTGACACTTAATAGGCATTTGTTCTATTACTTTCCATATTTAACCTCTTGAGATGGTAAAACACGTTGTTTATGAAGGCGAATATGTGCTATTTATGACAAAATCAAAGTTATTTTTGACCAAGTTACACTTTTTAATAGGCATCGTTTGTTGGAATGACCCAGATCCTAAACTGAGGAAGCATCCAGGTATTTTGGACTACAACACCGGAATCACTCCAAATCATTGGCCACTTTAATACATAATACTAGTCACTTTAAATAATTCCACTTTTATAATGTTTACATATCCTACTTTACTCATCTCATATGTATATACTGTATTCTATACCATCTACTGCATCTTGCCTATGCTGCACGGCCATCGCTCATCCATATATTTATATGTACACATTCTTATTCCATCCCTTTAGATTTGTGTGTATAAGGTAGTTGTTGTGAATTTGTTAGATTATTTGTTAGATATTACTGCACTGTCGGAACTAGAAGCACAAGCATTTCGCTACACTCACATTAACATCTGCTAACCATGGGATTTTATTTGAATGCCAATGTTGAGGGTTTGAAGCTGTCATTAGATTTTTTAAAGTGTTCTCTGTTAATAACATTAGATGTTGGCATCAGCATCATTTTCAGCATAAGTGAGAAATATGACCTTGTAAGATTCAACTCAATATTAGGAAGGTGTTCTTAATGTTTTGTACACTCAGTGTCATGCTACAGTATGTTTCACATTCTGCATCAGTGATCAGAATAGAGGTTGCAGTTCTGTCAACGTCCACCAGAGGAGGACATAGGACCATTAATAATTACTCAAGACATACCTGCTTTACAGCAGTAACAGTTTGGAGCTTGTCAGACCACTGGTTTCAGTCCCACCTAATCTCGCGGGGCCATCCTTCCGTCCCACCGCAGAAAAACCTGATGGTTTCATATCTAGTATTTCTAGTTATCAGAGTCACTTGGGGCGGCAGGGTAGCCTAGTGGTTAGAGCGGTGGACTAGCAACCGGGCTGACAAGTTACAAATCTGTTGTTCTGTCCCTGAACAGGCAGTTAACCCACTGTTCCTAGGCCGTCATTGAACATTAGAATGTGTTCTTAACTGACTTGCCTAGTTAAATAAAGATATTAAAAAAATTTGCCGGGGGCGTGTTCTAGCTCTGACACGGAGTTACAGGAAGGGATGTGTTGTTCCCTTTTTTAAATTATTTTTTAATTTCACCTTTATTTAACCAGGTAAGCTAGTTGAGAACACCTTTATTTAACCAGGTAGGCCAGTTGAGAACACCTTTATTTAACCAGGTAGGCCAGTTGAGAACACCTTTATTTAACCAGGTAGGCCAGTTGAGAACACCTTTATTTAACCAGGTAGGCTAGTTGAGAACACCTTTATTTAACCAGGTAGGCCAGTTGAGAACACCTTTATTTAACCAGGTAGGCTAGTTGAGAACACCTTTATTTAACCAGGTAAGCCAGTTGAGAACAAGTTCTCATTTACAACTGTGACCTAGCCAAGATAAAGCACAGGAGTTCGACACATACAACAACACAGAGTTACACATGGAATAAACAAAACATACAGTCAATAATACAGTAGAAAAATAAAACAAAAAGTATATATACAGTGTGTGCAAATGAGGTAAGTTAAGGAAGGTAAGGCAATAAATAGGCCATGGTGGCAAAGTAATTACAATATAGCAATTAAACACTGGAATGGTAGATGTGCAGAAGATGAATGTGCAAGTAGAGATACTGGGGTGCAAAGGAGCAAGACAAATAAATAAATACAGTATGGGGATGAGGAAGGTAGATAGATGGGCTTTTTACAGATGGCCTATGTACAAGTGCAGTGATCTGTGAGCTGCTCTGACAGCTGGTTCTTAAAGTTAGTGAGGGAGATATGAGTCTCCAGCTTCAGTGACTTTTGCAGTTCGTTCCAGTCATTGGCAGCAGAGAACTGGAAGGAAAGGCGACCAAAGGAGAAATTGGCTTTGGGGGTGACCAGTGAGATATACTTGCTGGAGCAGGTGCTACGGATGGGTGCTGCTATGGTGACCAGCGAGCTGAGATAAGGCGACGATAAGGCGACGATAAGGCGAAGATTTGTCGACGAGTATGAAGCGAGGGCCAGCCAATGAGAGCGCACGGGTCGCAGTGGGGGGTAGTGTATGACAAAACGGTAACAAAACGGATGGCACTGTGATAGACTGCATCCAATTTGTTGAGTAGAGTGTTGGAGGCTAATTTATAAATGACATCGCCGAAGTCAAGGATCGGTAGGATGGTCAGTTTTACGAGGGGATGTTTGGCAGCATGAGTGAAGGATGCTTTGTTGTGAAATAGGAAGCAGATTCTAGATTTAATTTTGGATTGGAGATGCTTGATGTGAGTTTGGAAGGAGAGTTTACAGTCTAACCAGACACCTAGGTATTTGCAGTTGTCCACATATCAGAACCATCCAGAGTATCCACAAGTCAGAACCATCCAGAGTAGTGATGCTGGACATGCGGGCAGGTGCGGGCAGTGATCGGTTGAAGAGCATGCATTTAGTTTTACCAGCATTTAAGAGCAGTTGGAGGCCACGGAAGGAGAGTTGCATGGCTTTGAAGCTCATCTGGAGGTTAGTTAACACAGAGTCCAAAGAAGGGCCAGAAGTATACAGAATGGTGTTGTCTGCGTAGAGGTGAATCAGAGAATCACCAGCAGCAAGAGCGACATCATTGATGAAGAGAGTCGGCCCGAGAATTGAACCCTGTGGTACCCCCATAGAGACTGCCAGAGGTCCAGACAACAGGCCCTCCGATATGACACACTGAACTCTATCAGAGAAGTAGTTGGTGAACCAGGCGAGGGAATCATTTGAGAAAACAAAGCTATTGAGTCTGCCAATAAGAATGTGGTGATTGACAGAGTCGAACGCCTTGGCCAGGTCGATGAATACGGCTGCACAGTAATGTCTCTTATGGTGGTTATGATATCGTTTAGGACCTTGAGCGTGGCTGAGGTGCACCCATGACCTGCTCTGAAATTGACCAGCTCTGAAATTAAATTAGATTTATCGGTGGTGACAGTGTTTCCTAGCCTCAGTGCAGTGGGCAGCTGGGAAGAGGTGCTCTTATTCTCCATAGACTACAGTGTCATAGAACTTTTTTGAGTTTGTGCTACAGGATGCACATTTCTGCTTGAAAAAGCTAGCCTTAGCTTTGCTAACTGCCTGTGTATATTGGTTCCTAACTTCCCTGAAAAGTTGTATATCACAGGGGATATTCGATGCTAATGCAGAACGCCACAGGATGTTTTTGCGCTGGTCAAGGGCAGTCAGGTCTGGAGTGAACCAAGGGCTATATCTTTTCCTGATTCTACATGTTTTGAAAGGGGAATTATTTATGATGAGGAAGGCACTTTTAAAGAATGACCAGGCATCCTCTAATGACGGGATGACCACAGACCCATTACGGATGCAGGCAATGAGGCAGTGATCGCTGAGATCTTGGCTGAAAACAACAGAGGTGTATTTAGAGGGCAAGTTGGTTAGGATGATATCTATGAGGGTGCCCGTATTTATAGATTTGGGGTGGTACCTGGTGGGTTCATTGATAATTTGTGTGAGATTGAGGGCATCAAGCTTAGATTGTAGGATGGCCAGGGTGTTAAACATGTCCCAGTTTAGGTCACCTAGAAGCACGAGCTCTGAAGATAGATGGGAAGCAATCAGTTCACATATGGAGTCCAGGGCACAGCTGGGGGCAGAGGGTGGTCTATATCAAGCGGCAATGGTGAGGGACTTGTTTCTGGAGAGGTGAATTTTTAGAAGTAGGAGCTCAAATGGTTTGGGTACAGACCTGGATAGTAAGACAGAGCTCTGCAGAGATCTCTGCAGTAGACTGCAACACCGCCCCCTTTGGCAATTCTATCTTGTCGGAAAATGTTATTCTTAGGGATGGAAATTTCAGGGGTTTTGGTGGTCTTCCTGAGCCAGGATTCAGACACGGCTAGGACATCTGGGTTGGTGGAGTGTGCTAGGGCAGTGAATAAAACAAACTTAGGGAGGAGGCTTCTAATGTTAACATGCATGAAACCAAGGCGTTCTCCCCCAGGACACACCTGCTTCCCCTCCTCCTCCCCTCCCCTCTCCTTATTTATAGCTTCATGTAAATAAGATGGGGGGGGGGGGGGGGGGGTCTGCAGGTGCCCAGACAACTGAAACTGAGAATACGTCCCAAATGGCACTTTATTCCCTTTACAGTGCACTACTTTTGACAAGGGCCCTATAAAGGACATATTGGCATCCCCAGGCACTTCATATACCTGCTCTGGCGGGGGGGGGGGGGACTGAAATACTTATTGTTCTAGACCTGCTCTGAGTGGGGACTGAGTTACTCATTGTTCTAGACCTGCTCTAAGGGGGGACTGAGATACTCATTGTTCTAGACCTGCTCTGAGTGGGGACTGAGTTACTCATTGTTCTAGACCTGCTCTGAGTAGGGTGTTGTGGAAATTTCCCTAATTCCCAAATGATGAGAGAGCAAATCACACACGAGTCAGAGTTATGCTTAATCTTCACCTTTAATAATAATTAAGCTTTTGCAATAGCATTTTGACTTTCAACAGTTCAGTATCTCTATTGAAAAGTTGAGAGTGGCCAACATAATGGCAAATGGGATCCTTTATAGCAAAGATCCCCCCCCCCCCCCCCCCCCCCCCCCCTAGACGACATGACAAAACACAGGTCTTAGGAACTTACACAAAGAAAATACTTTACTTCAGAGAGGAATATCCCCTAGCCAGACAGAGTTGGCTATAAATTATCGTTCAGTTTGGTCTCCTAAACAAAGCTCTTATCTCGTCCTTGGTACAAAATGGTACCAAGACATTACCCCCACCCTATGATATATATCAAATTGTCATTTAGATACAACCAATTCTAAATACAACCAATCCTGGACAAACTCACGGAGAGGAGAGTGGGGCTATAGGTCAAGATAGGAACAACAAAAGAGGGAGCATAGAATGATTCCAGACACTGCCATCCTCCTCTCCCCGATGGGAAAAGTAGGGAGTGACAAAATATATGTTTACACATGATGACCCCTTGACCTCTCCCCTCTCTGCGGTCCAAACAACTTAGTCCTGACAGAGAACAGATAACTGCCAATGCCCACCACTATAGTACAACAAAATACATTCTTATGAGAAATAACTCATAAGCATATCATGAAAATAAAACATGATCTATGTTACCCAACTAATTCTGATTATTCCCCAACAAGGGACTGAGTTACTCATTGTTCTACTATATCTCTGACCTCTGTGGTGAACGATTACATATAAACATCATGGATTATATAATGGAGGAGGGTAGAGGATATGTAGTGATTAATATAAACATCATGGATTATATAATGGAGGAGGGTAGAGGATATGTAGTGATTAATATAAACATCATGGATTATATGATGGAGGAGGGTAGAGGATATGTAGTGATTAATATAAACATCATGGATTATATAATGGAGGATATAAACATCATGGATTATATAATGGAGGAGGGTAGAGGATATGTAGTGATTAATATAAACATCATGGATTATATAATGGAGGAGGGTAGAGGATATGTAGTGATTAATATAAACATCTTGGATTATATAATGGAGGAGGGTAGAGGATATGTAGTGATTAATATAAACATCATGGATTATATAATGGAGGAGGGTAGAGGATATGTAGTGATTAATATAAACATCTTGGATTATATAATGGAGGAGGTTAGAGGATATGTAGTGATTAATATAAACATCATGGATTATATAATGGAGGAGGGTAGAGGATATGTAGTGATTAATATAAACATCATGGATTATATAATGGAGGAGGGTAGAGGATATGTGGTGATTAATATAAACATCTTGGATTATATAATGGAGGAGGGTAGAGGATGTGTGGTGATTAATATAAACATCATGGATTATATAATGGATCTGTGATGAGGGTAGAGGACGGTGCAGGGCTAATAACAGAGTTATTCTCTCATACCTCCCCCTTGCTTGAATGGTTGGGACACATTTAAAGTTATTTATAGGCCTGTGTGCATACTGGAAATGGGTGGTTCTGTCTGTAATGTTGTGGGGAAAACTAATTCTGTTTGGCCCAGGGCTGTGGTCCCCTGTGGGCCACCCATGGCTGTACCTCTGCCCAGTCATGTGAAACCCATAGATTTGGGCCCAATGAATATATTTAAATTGACTGATTTCCTTATGAACTGTAACTCAGTCAAATCTTTGACATAGTTGCATGTCATATTTATATTTTTGTTCAGTATAATATTGTTATTACTACAAATGTGGAAGTCTGTGAACCCCCAGAAATGTCCATCAGCAATAAAATTAGCTGGTGATTGATTATCTGTAGAGGCCCCTCCCTCTGGTCCTCCCTGGCTTGGTGATAGGTTAACTATAGAGGCCCCTCCCCCTGATCCTCCCTGGCTGTCTCCTTATAGGTGGGTCCTGCAGCCTCTCCTCTCCTCACACTCCAACCCTGCTCATCTCTCAGCTGGACAGTAAGGGCCGTTCACACCACACACTGACAACATGCTGGGGACACTCTGCACTCTCATCACTGCTCTAACATGTAAGGAATTTACTGTTTGTTCAATCTGAATCCAAAAACAATGCCAATGAAGTTTTACATTCGTGTATGATTAACTGTCTTAATAAATGGTGTGTTTCATTCCCACAGATGTCAGTTGCCAGAAAGCAGTGACACAGACACCTTCAGTACTGACTGTCAGTACAAAGGGGACTGCAGTTTTTCACTGTGACATTACCAAAGATGAAGGAAATTATGTAAACTGGTATAAACAGGTTCCAGGAGGAGCTCCTCAGTATGTGTTAAGGTTTCACCGTACTGACGCCTCCCCTGATGAATATGGATCTGGTTTCTCCTCTGATCGTTTCACATCTAAAGCCACGTCTGATAAGGATTATCAGTTTACAATCAGTAATGTGGTGGAGACAGACTCAGCAGTGTATTACTGTCAGACTCAGAATGACTCTCCTTTTGCGCAAGTATCACAGTGATATACACCATGACAAAAACCTCCTCCCCAAATACTCTCACTTCTGCTTTATGCATGGCAGAGGGGTGAACTCTAAGAAACAGCTGTTGAAGTTGGTCAGTGATTATTACAACATTATATACATGTCACAATGGGAGATCTGGTAATGGAGGAACCATCCATCCCTGCATGTCAACAAGATTCTAAGAAGACATCGTCTGAAAGGAAATTAATGTTGTCTTTCTTGTTGTGATCATCATCATCATCACCAGCATCACAACCATCATCATCACCATCATCATCATCACCACCACCATCGTCATCACAACCAACATCATCATCATATCAAGACTGAATCATATGGATAGTACTTTAACTCAGACTGAATCATATGGATAGTACTTTAACTCAGACTGAATCATATGGATAGTACTTTAACTCAGACTGAATCATATGGATAGTACTTTAACTCAGACTGAATCATATGGATAGTACTTTAACTCAGACTGAATCATATGGATAGTACTTTAACTCAGACTGAATCATATGGATAGTACTTTAACTCAGACTGAATCATATGGATAGTACTTTAACTCAGACTGAATCATATGGATAGTACTTTAACTCAGACTGAATCATATGGATAGTACTTTAACTCATGGATTTGTATTTGTATTCCAGGCATTTGTATTTATTATGGATCCCCATTAGCTCTTCCTGGGGTCCGGCAAAATTAAGGAAGTTATTCGCCTTATGTAGCCCCTCCCACTTGACCCAGTTCCATTCGAACGCGATTGTGTTTGTGTTTCCGTTTTTTCAGCTACATTCAATGCTAGCGGATTACCTCAGAGCGGTGGCTAGCTAATAATTAAAAAAACGTGCATCATTAACACATTTTAACAAATTAACAAAAACCAAACATGGCTCACATTTGGGAACACACACAAATGGCTCTTCGGAGGTCGGATGGTATCACCGTACCCCAGCCATCCATGATTAATAATTTGGTGGATGAAATAACGTATGGGGACAATTTTAATTACTTGGTGCTCTCCTTGGGAGTGGATGGTTCCACTATGAAAAAGGCCTATCAGTACCTCCACAGTGGTAAGGTGGGCCGAGTTCTTCTTCACCAGGAGGAGGGAAAAGGATTGGTATTTTTGAAGGCCGATGTTCAGCCCAGCCAATCAATCAGCTCCTACCACTCTGCTTGGGAACTTGTATCAAACAACAGATCAGTAGAGACGGCTGGATGTCCTTGCATCGCTGGCCTTGGAAAGTCATGCAGCCTCCATTTTGTGGAAGGCAGGTAAATAAGTCACTTGCATTTCAGCCTACATGTGCTGTGGTGACAGTTACTATAATCCATAGGCTAACTTTATGACAGAGTTCTCAGATGATATCTATGATCATTCTCAGCGTTCCTTGCTCTTGTAATTGATGCTTATAGCCTATTTTCATTGTTCCTTTTATAAATGAAAGTGCGCAATACTGCCTTATCTAGACACAGAATGATAAAAGAGTCAGGCTTAACATAGCAGTTAGACCCAACGTTTTGTTGGATGAAAGCTGAATTGAGAATGTCATGATTTATTATTATTGTAACGTGTATTTGTGGATCAACAGAACTGCCGTGTTAATGTGGGGAATCGGTAAGTATCCTGTCCAATCTCATGTTGGGGAAGGCAGGTTTATGGAGTCCAGGTGAGTAGGGGATAACATTTATTTAAACATGTCAGCATCACATTGAGTGTTATTAGTCTTTAGTGTTATTGTTTTTTCTTGGTGAATAAGGTTTGTAAAATATCATTGTGGTTGGGGGTAATGCCTAAAGTATGGTAAGTATAAGTGGCCTCATCTCATTGGGAACAATAGCAAGGTAAGTTTATGATGAAACCTGCATGTGTTTTGATTAAGTTGATCACATAGTCCTCAGTCACACAATTGTTAATAATGGGATTTTCTCTGAATGTCTTTTTGTATTTAACATTCTATCACAGGTGCAGAATGCGGTGTCCAGTGGGCTAACTGGCATAGCCTGCACAGATGAGCAGCGACAATGGAATGCAGGGACTCGGAGGAACGTTGAGTCAAAGCAGTTAAACAGCATTGACTTCACACACCAGAAGGCCAGTGACCAACATGCAGAAAAGCGTCCAGAATGTCCACGCCTGCCTCCCACCCCTGCCTCCCACCCCTGCTTCCCACGCCTGCATTCCACTCACAGGAGGAATTGAATCGGAGCCTGAGACACCTGAATCTGCCCGTGGGGAGTCTGCTCTATAAGTGTTAATGCTGAACCGACAATAATATCACAGCCAGTAGCATCCCAGGTAGAATTGGACTGAAAGGAATATTTATTTATGGCTGTACCATTTTAATGTATTTGAACTGATGTGTGTCTCTTCTGTTCAATGCTTTCTAACTTCATATAATACCTTAATATAGATTCTCTACTCTTTCCCAGCCACATGGAGATCATGTCAATTACGACTGCTGGAAATGCCTGTTCTTCTGCAATGAATTGGTGAAACTTGACCCAACCCAGTCGACTGCTTTGGACCAGATCCCAAAGGAGCAGAGTGCCTCACACTTGTGGCAGGACTCAATGAAGCTTTGATACTAAGTTCAGCCAAGAAGGTCCCTGTCAGGGAATCCACCAACCCTGATAAGTTTCTCCAGGAGCATCTGGATCCCAGGTTCCCGAGGGAACACAGCCAAACGTTACGGGAAAGATAATGAGCTGATGGCCTCCCAGCCCAGTGGTGTAAAGATAATGAGCTGATGGCCTCCCAGCCCAGTGGTGTAAAGATAATGAGCTGATGGCCTCCCAGCCCAGTGGTGTAAAGATAATGAGCTGATGGCCTCCCAGCCCAGTGGTGTAAAGATAATGAGCTGATGGCCTCCCAAACCAGTGGTGTAAAGATAATGAGCTGATGGCCTCCCAGCCCAGTGGTGTAAAGATTATGAGCTGATGGCCTCCCAGCCCAGTGGTGTAAAGATAATGAGCTGATGGCCTCCCAGCCCAGTGGTGTAAAGATAATGAGCTGATGGCCTCCCAGCCCAGTGGTGTAAAGATAATGAGCTGATGGCCTCCCAGCCCAGTGGTGTAAAGATAATGAGCTGATGGCCTCCCAGCCCAGTAGTGGAAAGATAATGAGCTGATGGCCTCCCAGCCCAGTGGTGTAAAGATAATGAGTTGATGGCCTCCCAGCCCAGTGGTGTAAAGATAATGAGCTGATGGCCTCCCAGCCCAGTGGTGTAAAGATAATGAGCTGATGGCCTCCCAGCCCAGTGGTGTAAAGATAATGAGCTGATGGCCTCCCAGCCCAGTGGTGTAAAGATAATGAGCTGATGGCCTCCCAACCCAGTGGTGTAAAGATAATGAGCTGATGGCCTCCCAGCCCAGTGGTGTAAAGATAATGAGCTGATGGCCTCCCAACCCAGTGGTGTAAAGATAACGAGCTGATGGCCTCCCAGCCCAGTGGTGTAAAGATAAGATGGAGTGAAGTTGCAGAGGGGATGGAGGACGGAGGGATGTGGAGTGGAAAGAGGGATCCTTGGAGACAAGAAGCAGGGACAGAAAGGAAAAGATGAGTCGTTCCACAAAGAGTTTCCTTTGATATTTTAAGGTGAAATTGTGCACCAATATTGAATTTTAAAAGCCTGTTATATTAAATGAAGTGCCCTTTAATATAGACCACATGGAAAATGTAATAAATCTGATTTTTTATCGGAATAAAGACGTGCTAAACTGCCAAAATGCAGCACTTTGACATGTTCCTCTGAGATTTTAACACTTAATCCACAAATGTCTCTAAGTTTCAACATCATGGTAAAGCCTTAGTTATTTTGTTGCTTTGACAAACAACTGACTAGGTTTCCCCCTTTCCCTTAATTATTTGTGTGATTAGTGATTCATTTACATCTGTCCCCCATTTTAAGGTCAACTCTGTGACCTGCTCCCGCTCCCCTCCCTGGTGCTAGAAGGTGCCAGGCTCTCCAGCATTAGGCACTCCTGCCACCATCATTTACGCCCAGCCGGCTTGCCCAGTGCCCGTTCCTCGGCTGGCCCGTCAGGATCGCCCAGGAGCTACGCCGAGTGGCGCCCCTAGAGAGGGGAGGGGGGGTACTGTCACACCTGCTCCCGCTCCCCTCTTTGTTGCTAGGAGGTGCCAGGCTCTCCAGCATTAGGCACTCCGGCCACCTTCATTACGCACACCTGCCTTTCCACCATCACGTGCATCAGCGATTATTGGACTCATCTGGACTCAATCACCTCTGTCATTACCTCCCCTATATCTGTCTGGTTCCCCTCTCTATTCCCTGCTGCAGCATTAATGTTCATATGTCCTTGTTCACCCGTGTGCTGACGCTGGTCCTGTGTTGTTACCTGTCTGTTCCTTATTAAATGTCAACTCCCCGTACCTGCTTCTCATCTCCAGTGACGGTCCTTACAGTGAGCTGAACTCTCGTTTTAAAGGTAGACTCAGCGATATGATGTAGATACAGAAAGTAAACAGCTTAGTGGGCCAATTCTCACAACCTCTAAGAGCGTTGAAGCGTGAAGCTCAACCTCTCCGCTCTTTTGATGGCCTGGCCACCACGCTGTACACAGTGTGAAGTGTACCCGTGCACATGCGCAGATACTTTGTGTTACTGTGTGAGAGTGAAGTGTTGCATCTCGCCCATCTCAATATATCCGGTGCTGCTCGTGGCAACATCATTTTGTTGAGTCTAATTAATATGGGGAAACTATTCCTTTTTAAATCGATTTTTCAAAAGAAGCATTAAACATCTAATAGTCAAATCATATTGCAAAAGCAGGTGAGCTGGTTCTACTCTTCTTGGAAATGTTGTGGTGGAAAGCTGAGCAGATTGAGTATAATGTAGATAAGATATAAATGTTTTTACAATAAATACAACATTTTGAAGTTTGCATTCAATTCCTACTCCTTTCTGCACACAACAAGCTTCCACTCTCCCCGCTGTCACAGGGGGATTCATGGCTTATTTAAGAAGAAATCATCAACCCTGTTACTTTATTTGACACTTACTAGGCATTTGTTCTAGTCCATTTTTATTTAACCTCTTGAGATGGTAAAACACGTTGTTTATGAAGGTGAATATGTGCTATTTGTGACAAAATCGAAGAAATGCTTTACCAAGTTACACTTTTCAATAGGCACCGAATTGGTGGAACGACCCAGAATGCTAGGCGGAGAGAGAGAGAAGTATTTCAGACTAGAACGCTGAGCTCTCTTTTTACCTTAGGATGCAGGAATGACAGGCCAATGTTGAGAGAGTTAGAGCTGTCATTATTACATGGTTTAAACTGTTCTCTAGTATTAACATTACATGTTGGACTCAGTATCATTTCAGCAGTAATATCTACTGTATAGGTCTGACCTTCACTTAGTCTTTCAGCATTAAACTATGACCTTGTAAGATTCAACTCAATATTAGGTGCGGTGTTTCACATTCTGCATCAGTGATCAGAATAGAGGCTGCAGTTCTGTCAACGTCCACCAGAGGAGGACAAAGTACCACCAATAATGACTCAGGATATACCTACATTAAAGCAGGCACAATTTGGCGCCAGTCAGTCCAGATACCTCATAATTTTGTTGGTCCTGTGTAGAACTAGTATAGGATATTAAACTCCAGTTATGATTTGATGGAGGTAGAATATGAGTCAGTGATGAAGACAGGATCTCATATCGAGAAATGAGAGCAGCTGGTGATTGGTTAACTGTAGAGGCCCCTCCCTCTAGTCCTCTTTGGCTTGGTGATAGGTTAACTATAGAGGCCCTTCCCCCTGATCCTCCCTGGCTGTCTCCTTATAGGTGGGTCCTGCAGCCTCTCCTCTCCTCACACTCCAACCCTGCTCCTCTCTCAGCTGGACAGTAAGGGCCGTTCACACCACACACTGACAACATGCTGGGGACACTCTGCACTCTCATCACTGCTCTAACATGTAAGGAATTTACTATATGTTCAATCTGAATCCAAAAACAATGCCAATGAAGTTTTACATTCATGTCTGATTAATTGTCTTAATTAATGGTGTGTTTCATTCCCACAGATGTCAGTTGCCAGAAAGCAGTGACACAGACACCTTCAGTACTGACTGTCAGTACAAAAGGGACTGCCACTTTTCACTGTGACATCACCAAAGATGAAAGAAATTATGTAAACTGGTATAAACAGGTTCCAGGAGTAGCTCCTCAGTATGTGTTAAGGTATCACCATACTCACTCCTTCCCTGATGAATATGGATCTGGTTTCTCCTCTGATCGTTTCACATCTAAAGCCACGTCTGATAAAGATTATCAGTTTATAATCAGTAATGTGGAAGAGACAGACTCAGCAGTGTATTACTGTCATACATGGGACGACTCTGATAAAGTGCACATATCACAGTGATATACACCATGACAAAAACCTCCTCACCAAATACACTCACTTCTGCTTTCAGATGTTCTGAATATAGACACTAACTGAATGTCAAGTCATCCTGAACCAGTGTGTCTGCAGGAGGAGAACATTCCATGCTTGTGTTTTACACAAAACCCCCTTCACACATTTACTAGGATGTTGTCATTAACAATTACACCTAGTTGTCACAAAGCATGAATGATAAAGTGATATTCCAGAAGGTTCAGTCCTAACAGAAGACTCCATGTATCAGATAACCTCCATGATAGTCAGTCCCCTAGTTTACAGTAGAGACATATTACATCAACAGGCATTTAGTGATGTACTGTTAGTTCAGAACCCCACCATCAGGTCCAGATAATATTATTATTATAATGTTATTATCTATATTATGACATGCTGATTCTAACACAACTCACATGAAACTAAAACTGATATTTCAGTGTAACCAAAATGATCCCATTTAGTTTTTGTTGGTCCAATTTAAAACATTGATATTTTTGATAGTTTAATAGTTAAAGTAATTTAAATTATTCAGAAAACCGTGTTCTCAGAAGCTGATAGGCTGAGATATAGAGGCCCCTCCCCCTGATCCTCCCTGTCTGTCTCCTTATAGGTGGGTCCTGCAGCCTCTCCCCTCCTCACACTCCAACCCTGCTCCTCTCTCAGCTGGACAGTAAGGGCCGTTCACACCACACACTGACAACATGCTGGGGACACTCTGCACTCTCATCACTGTTCTAACATGTAAGTTTCCATTAACGTTGATATTTTTACCTTTGAATCATGCCTTATATATAGTTACATATATATGCCTCATGGTGAGTGTGATGTGTCAACAGGTGTTCATGGTGTCATTGTGTTGACCCAGAAGCCGTCTGTCCAGACCAAAACCACAGGAGAGGAGGTCACTATGGACTGTAATATTGGCAGATTTGATGGAAACTATGTCAATTGGTATAAACAGGTTCCTGGTGGGGTTCCTCAGTATGTTCTGAGCTTTACCCACGGTGACAGTTCTTCTGAATATTATGGGCCAGGTTTCTCCTCTAGTCGGTTCAACTATAAATCCACCTCAGACTTAGATTATCAGTTCATCATTAAACAGGTAGAGGCAGGAGACTCAGCAGTGTATTACTGTCAGACATATGATGATTCTGCTGAAGAGTTCGTATCACAGTGATTTACACAATGACAAAAACCTCTGACTGTAACACTTCTGCTTTTTGACTGAGAGGGACAAGCCTTTAATCAGACGTGTCAGTTCAAGTGAATCAGTGATTTTTGATTACAATGAGATAAAGGATATTTAGAAGACATTGTCTGAACATCATCATCACCATCATCATCAAGTCAACACTGCATCCTATGGATAGTGCTTTAACTTCATAAGGACCAGACACCAACAGCAGAATATGATGCTATTATGTATACTGTTACTTCATAGAGAGGAACTCTAGAAAAGCCTGAGATGTTTGTAGTGAGAGTGAAGCTCTGTCTGAATGGGATGTTTCAGTTACTGTCCTCTCAGTAGTGAGAGTGAAGCTCTGTCTGAATGGGATGTTTCAGTTGCTGTCCTCTCAGTAGAGAGAGTGAAGCTCTGTCTGAATGGGATGTTTCAGTTCCTGTCCTCTCAGTAGAGAGAGTGAAGCTCTGTCTGAATGGGATGTTTCAGTTCCTGTCCTCTCAGTAGAGAGAGTGAAGCTCTGTCTGAATGGGATGTTTCAGTTCCTGTCCTCTCAGTAGAGAGTGAAGCTCTGTCTTAATGGGATGTTTCAGTGTCTGTCCTCTCAGTATTGAGAGTGAAGCTCTGTCTGAATGGGATGGTTCAGTTCCTGTCCTCTCAGTAGAGAGAGTGAAGCTCTGTCTGAATGGGATGGTTCAGTTCCTGTCCTCTCAGTAGAGAGAGAGGAGGTTATTGTACGGCTGTGTAAACAAACTGAATCACTGTGGTATTCGGACCAGGAACCAAGCTCATTGTTACTGGTGAGTTCCCTTTATTTAACCTGATATTTTTGTATTCAAGGCTTTTTGTAATACGTAATAGTTAATAGAGTTACATATTTAACATTATATTCTTCTTTCATGTTTATTTAGTGTAAATAACCTACTTTGTGGACTGATTATCAAGAGTCATGGACACCATGTGACATCTTCATAGCCTACAGTATATCTGTAGTTGTTGATTTCACATTTAAACTTAAAAAACATGATGGACTATTTGACCATGTAGGTTACTGCTGTCACTTGACAACAATACTCATTTATAATGTCTCATACAATAATCATCTATTTACTCAGAGGTAGATTTGAATGTGAATGCTACATAAAGTTGTATCAACCTTTCAGGCATTGGTCCCACGTTATATTAAATAATGATAAAACCATGTATATGGTAGTTACACAATGTTGCTACATGATTCATTACATTGCAGGCTAGGACATTACAGTTGGTAACTCTGTTTCCTGGGTGACTAGTAGTAGGATATATGTTTGATTGTATCCCTCATTCAGCACATCTGACTACTTGATTATGTTTAAACTTAGAGATCTGAACTCATTATCCACTTGTACAGAAATCTGCTTCACCTCTGAAAAGTCACATAGGACTTAGGAAGTTTAAAACTAAGACCAGGTACAAACAGAGATTTGTGAGTAACATGTAACGATAGAATTACATGGTTTTAGTGCCTTTTAATTTATGAGGCCAGAATGTTAATTGTTTGTAGCCTTTGAGAAAACTGTGTATTTTTTATTCTACCGTATAATCACACAACCCCGTTTCATTCTACTAACTTATCAAATGATTTTGCGTAATATTTATTCTGCTCATTCCATTGGTCCAGACTCTACCCTCCCTCCGCCTGTCTTGACCATCTTCCCTCCGTCCAGTGAAGAGTTGAAGTCCAGCAAAGTCACCCTGGTGTGTCTGGCCAGTCAGATGGCCATGGGCTACGCAGATGTCAGCTGGACAGCGGGAGGGAATCCGGTCACCGGCGGCATCGCTACGAGTGGCCCGGTGCCGCAAGCCCACAAGACTTTTCAACTCAGCAGCTGTCTGACCGTTGACACGTCAGAATGGAACCAGGACAAAGTGTTCTCGTGTAAAGTCACCGTGGGATCCAAGTTCGCTGAGAAAGACATCAAGAAGTCTGAATGCAGCACTGAATAGCCTGAGAACCATTGTAATGTCCATTTCATATTCTACATCACTTTTCAAGTTATTGTTAACGCATCAAAATGTTTAACCTGCATATTTACATTATGTTCCATAAAAGATAAATAGCTAATCATACTGATATCATAGGCTATATGATAAGTAGACTTGTTATATTTGAAATGGGTTGTTTCGCAGATTTATAATAGAGGAATAGTTAGAGCTTTGCTGTATTGTGGATATTAAATAAAGAACATTCTAAAGAACAAGTGTTTGTATTAGAGCATGTTGATGAACATCAGTGTTAGCAGCTCTACATGAGGGGGAGTTTAACTGATCTCAAATAGAGCAGCCTGCTCTCTGACTTTAGTCCAGATCCAGAAATAGTTGATCTAGATATCCAGGATGTAGGGCAGGTTTACTGTAATGTTAATGAATAACCAGAGATGGACCACAAGTTTAGTTTATATTAAAACTTCACATTATTGAGAACCTTTCATTAGTGTGATATGATTGTATTATAAGAACATTCTGAAAGTACCTATTTAATAATCTTCCATATCTATTTAAAATAGTTAATTTGAAAAGGAAACTCGATTATTTCCTAGGCAATATTTGCTTGTACTTTTCACTGTATGAGGAATTTAAACAACAGTACAGCAGCATGATAAATTCAAAATATTCATAGTTTATATATCAATAGTGTTATAAACCTACGTCTTACTATATGTACGTTAACATTTGACTCATGACTCTTTTCTCTCCGTACATCTTTGCCAGCAGGGGGAAAGAGAAGAGTTAAAATATTATAATATGCTTCCACCTTGTTGCTCAAACAGTTGTATTTCATTATAGTTGTATTCCATTGTAATAATTTCCAGAATAAATCCATCACGCAGTTTCAAATCAATCACAAATGATAACGTTATTTATAGTTAGTGTACAATATCTGTGTTGTCAGTACAAATCTCTCCTCAGTTCTGCGTTGGTCTGGTTCAGAGAGGAGTGTAGTGATGTAGTTGAGACTAAATCAGTCTAACTAAGGTTTAGGGACCCTCCTTCCTCTGGTCCTCATGAACCCTTGTCCTGTTCCATTTTCTCTCTCTGTGTCCTCATCTTGTTCTTCACATCTGTTCTCGTTGGTGCCCTCACTCTAAGTCTGGTCTTGTTCACATTGGGGAGAACCCTAACTAGCAGTCCAGTCACATTTTCACTTAGTCTCCCATTGGCATCATTGGCATCAATGCATGACTAAGTAAAGATTCACCTTAATTAGAAGTTAGGATTCACACCATCCTGCCTCAGTGATCAGAATAGACCACCAATAATGACTGAGGAAAGATCTACATGTACTTTACAACAGGAACAGCTGTCTGTAGACCACTGGTTTCAGTCCCACCCAAAGACCAGCTGGTGGTTTCATGTCTACTATCTCTAGTTATCAGAGTCATTCACCAGGGACGTGTTCTAGATCTGACACTGAGTTACAGGCAGTGATGTGTTGCTCCCTTTCTCCCCCAGGACACACCTGCTTCCCCTCCTCTCCTTATTTATAGCTTCATGTAAATCAAGGGGTTGTTTTATCTCCTCTCAGAACTGTGTGGGGGGAGGGGGGAGTTAGGGGGGTCTGCAGGTGACCAGAGGAGTGGACTGAAACTGAAAATGTTTCCCAAATGGCACTATATTCCCTTTATAGTGCACTACTTTTGACAAAGGCCCATTAGGTTCTGGTCAACAGTAGTGCACTATAAGGGGAATAGGGAGACATCCTAAGTACCTCATCATTGTGTTGGTCTTGTGCAGAACTAGTGTAGGATAATAAACTACAGACATGGTTTGATGGAGGTAGGAGATTAGATACCTCATCATTATGTTGGTCCTGTGCAGAACTAGTGTAGGATAATAAACTACAGACATGGTTTGATGGAGGTAGGAGATTAGATACCTCATCATTGTGTTGGTCCTGTGCAGAACTAGTGTAGGATAATAAACTACAGACATGGTTTGATGGAGGTAGGAGATTAGATACCTCATCATTGTGTTGGTCCTGTGCAGAACTAGTGTAGGATAATAAACTCCATTCATGGTTTGATTGAGGTAGGAGATTAGATACCTCATCATTGTGTTGGTCCTGTGCAGAACTAGTGTAGGATAATAAACTACAGACATGGTTTGATGGAGGTAGGAGATTAGATACCTCATCATTGTGTTGGTCTTGTGTAGAACTAGAATAGGATAATAAACTACAGACATGGTTTGATGGAGGTAGGAGATTAGATACATCATTATGTTGGTCTTGTGTAGAACTAGTATAGGATAATAAACTACAGACATGGTTTGATGGAGGTAGGAGATTAGATACCTCATCATTATGTTGGTCCTGTGCAGAACTAGTATAGGATATTAAACTACAGACATGATTGATGGAGGTAGAATATGAGTCAGTGAACAAGACAGGATCTCATGTAGAACAATGATCATACTAGTCTCTCATATATTCTGGTTACTTTGATCATTCAGAAAAATTACAGTGAAAAATAATTATAACAATCAATAATGAGAGTAGCTGGTGGTAGGTTGATTGCAGAGGCCCCGCCCTCTAGTTATCCATGGCTTGGTGATTGGTTAACTATAGAGGCCCCTCCCCCTGATCCTCCCTGTCTGTCTCCTTATAGGTGGGTCCTGCAGCCTCTCCTCTCCTCACACTCCAACCCTGCTCCTCTCTCAGCTGGACAGTAAGGGCCGTTCACACCACACACTGACAACATGCTGGGGACACTCTGCACTCTCATCACTGCTCTAACATGTAAGGAATTTACTATATGTTCAATCTGAATCCAAAAACAATGCCAATGAAGTTTTACATTCATGTCTGAATAACTGTCTTAATAAATGGTGTGTTTCATTCCCACAGATGTCAGTTGCCAGAAAGCAGTGACACAGACACCTTCAGTACTGACTGTTAGTACAAAGGGGACTGTTACTTTTCACTGTGACATTACCAAAGATGAAAAAAAATATGTAAACTGGTATAAACAGGTTCCAGGAGGAGCTCCTCAGTATGTGTTAAGGTTTTACCGTACTCACTCCTCTCCTAATGAATATGGTTCTGGTTTCTCCTCTGATCGTTTCACATCTAAAGCCACGTCTGATAAGGATTATCAGTTTATAATCAGTAATGTGGAAGAGACAGACTCAGCAGTGTATTACTGTCAGACTTGGGACGACTCTGATAAAGTGCACGTATCACAGTGATATACACCATGACAAAAACCTCCTCCCCAAACACACTCACTTCTGCTTTCAGATGTTCTGAATATAGACACTAACTGAATGTCAAGTCATCCTGAACCAGTGTGTCTGCAGGAGGAGAACATTCCATGCTTGTGTTTTACACAAAACCCTTCACACATTTAGTAGAATGTTGTCATCAACAATTACACCTAGTTGTCACAAAGCATGAATGATGAAGTGATATTCCAGAAGGTTCAGTCCTAACAGAAGACTCCATGTATCAGATAACCTCCATGATAGTCAGTCCCCTGGTTTACAGTAGAGACATATTACATCAACAGGCATTTAGTGATGTGCTGTTAGTTCAGAACCCCACCATCAGGTCCAGATATTATTATCATTATGTTATTATCTATATTATGACATGCTGATATTAACTAACTAACATAAATGAGAAGAAACAGAATACTGATCTTTACAATGCAACAAAACAAATCCAATATGTTTATGAAATAGTCTTCTCTGAAATATTTCTATTTTTTATAGTTTAATAGTGACTCTAATTGAAATGTGTGTCACAGTTATGAAAATATAGGATACATCCAGTTATTATTTATAAATCTGTCTGTTGGTCTTGTGAAGACTCAGATACAGTACGTTTGAGAGTAGATAGTGATTGGTTAACTGTAGAGGCCCCTCCCTCTGGTCCTCCCTGGCTTGGTGATAGGTTAACTGTAGAGGCCCCTCCCTCTGGTCCTCCCTGGCTTGGTGATTGGTTAACTGTAGAGGCCCCTCCCTCTGGTCCTCCCTGGCTTGGTGATTGGTTAACTGTAGAGGCCCCTCCCTCTGGTCCTCCCTGGCTTGGTGATTGGTTAACTGTAGAGGCCCCTCCCTCTAGTCCTCTTTGGCTTGGTGATAGGTTAACTATAGAGGCCCCTCCCCCTGATCCTCTCTGTCTGTCTCCTTATAGGTGGGTCCTGCAGCCTCTCCTCTCCTCACACTCCAACCCTGCTCCTCTCTCAGCTGGACAGTAAGGGCCGTTCACACCACACACTGACAACATGCTGGGGACACTCTGCACTCTCATCACTGCTCTAACATGTAAGGAATTTACTATATGTTCAATCTGAATCCAAAAACAATGCCAATGAAGTTTTACATTCATGTCTGAATAACTGTCTTAATTAATGGTGTGTTTCATTCCCACAGATGTCAGTTGCCAGAAAGCAGTGACACAGACACCTTCAGTACTGACTGTCAGTACAAAGGGGACCGCCACTTTTCACTGTGACATTACCAAAGGGGAGGGCAATGTTGTAATCTGGTATAAACAGGTTCCAGGAGGAGCTCCTCAGTATGTGTTAAGGTATTACCATACTTGGAGTAGCTTTACCTCTTCCTCTCCTGATCAATATGGTTCTGGTTTCTCCTCTGATCGTTTCACATCTAAAGCCACGTCTGATAAGGATTATCAGTTTATAATCAGTAATGTGGAGGAGACAGACTCAGCAGTGTATTACTGTCAGACTTGGGACAGCTCTGTTAAAGTGCACGTATCACAGTGATATACACCATGACAAAAACCTCCTCACCAAACACACTCACTTCTGCTTTCAGATGTTCTGAATATAGACACTAACTGAATGTCAAGTCATCCTGAACCAGTGTGTCTGCAGGAGGAGAACATTCCATGCTTGTGTTTAACACAAAACCCTTCACACATTTAGTAGAATGTTGTCATTAACAATTACACCTAGTTGTCACAAAGCATGAATGATGAAGTGATATTCCAGAAGGTTCAGTCCTAACAGAAGACTCCATGTATCAGATAACCTCCATGATAGTCAGTCCCCTGGTTTACAGTAGAGACATATTACATCAACAGGCATTTAGTGATGTACTGTTAGTTCAGAACCCCACCATCAGGTCCAGATATTATTATCATTATGTTATTATTATCTATATTATGACATACTGATTTCAGTAAACCTACCAACATCACTTACCAACAACAAACTTACCAGCACAACTCACATGAAACTAATTACTGCTCTTTTCAGTGTAACCAAAATTATCACACATGGTTTTTGTTGGTCCAATATTAAATATATAGATATTTTGATAATTTAATAGTTACAGTCATTTAAATTCATCAGGAGTCCATCTTCTCAGAAGCTGATAGGCTGAGATATAGAGGCCCCTCCCCCTGATCCTCCCTGTCTGTCTCCTTATAGGTGGGTCCTGCAGCCTCTCCTCTCCTCACACTCCAACCCTGCTCATCTCTCAGCTGGACAGTAAGGGCCGTTGACACCACACACTGATAACATGCTGGGGACACTCTGCACTCTCATCACTGCTCTAACATGTAAGTTTCCATTAACGTTGATATTTTTACCTTTGAATCATGCCTTATATATAGTTACATATATATGCCTCATGGTGAGTGTGATGTGTCAACAGGTGTTCATGGTGTCATTGTGTTGACCCAGAAGCCGTCTGTCCAGACCAAAACCACAGGAGAGGAGGTCACTATGGACTGTAACATTGGCAGATTTGATGGAAACTATGTCCATTGGTATAAACAGGTTCCTGGTGGGGTTCCTCAGTATGTTCTGAGCTTTACCCACAGGTTCCTGGTGGGGTTCCTCAGTATGTTCTGAGCTTTACCCACAGGTTCCTGGTGGGGTTCCTCAGTATGTTCTGAGCTTTACCCACAGGTTCCTGGTGGGGTTCCTCAGTATGTTCTGAGCTTTACCCACAGGTTCCTGGTGGGGTTCCTCAGTATGTTCTGAGCTTTACCCACAGGTTCCTGGTGGGGTTCCTCAGTATGTTCTGAGCTTTACCCACAGGTTCCTGGTGGGGTTCCTCAGTATGTTCTGAGCTTTACCCACAGGTTCCTGGTGGGGTTCCTCAGTATGTTCTGAGCTTTATCCACAGGTTCCTGGTGGGGTTCCTCAGTATGTTCTGAGCTTTACCCACAGGTTCCTGGTGGGGTTCCTCAGTATGTTCTGAGCTTTACCCACAGGTTCCTGGTGGGGTTCCTCAGTATGTTCTGAGCTTTATCCACAGGTTCCTGGTGGGGTTCCTCAGTATGTTCTGAGCTTTACCCACAGGTTCCTGGTGGGGTTCCTCAGTATGTTCTGAGCTTTACCCACGGTGACAGTTCTTCTGAATATTATGGGCCAGGTTTCTCCTCTAGTCGGTTCAACTCTGAATCCACCTCAGACTTAGATTATCAGTTCATCATTAAACAGGTAGAGGCAGGAGACTCAGCAGTGTATTACTGTCAGACACATGATGATTCTGCTGAAGAGTTCGTATCACAGTGATTTACACAATGACAAAAACCTCTGACTGCAACCCTTCTGCTTTTTGACTGAGAGGGACAAGCCTTTAATCAGACGTGTCAGTTCAAGTGAATCAGTGATTTTTGATTACAATGAGATAAAGGATAATTCGAAGACATTGTCTGAACATCATCATCAACAACATCATCATCAAGTCAACACTGCATCGTATGGATAGTGCTTTAACTTCATAAGGACCAGACACCAACAGCAGAATATGATGCTATTATGTATACTGTTACTTCATAGAGAGAAACTCTAGAAAAGCCGGAGATGTTTGTAGTGAGAGTGAAGCTCTGTCTGAATGGGATGTTTCAGTTCCTGTCCTCTCAGTAGAGAGAGTGAAGCTCTGTCTGAATGGGATGTTTCAGTTCCTGTCTTCTCAGTAGAGAGAGTGAAGCTCTGTCTGAATGGGATGTTTCAGTTTCTGTCCTCTCAGTAGAGAGAGTGAAGCTCTGTCTGAATGGGATGTTTCAGTTCCTGTCCTCTCAGTAGAGAGAGTGAAGCTCTGTCTGAATGGGATGTTTCAGTTCCTGTCTTCTCAGTAGAGAGAGTGAAGCTCTGTCTGAATGGGATGTTTCAGTTTCTGTCCTCTCAGTAGTGAGAGTGAAGCTCTGTCTGAATGGGATGTTTCAGTTCCTGTCCTCTCAGTAGAGAGAGTGAAGCTCTGTCTGAATGGGATGTTTCAGTTCCTGTCCTCTCAGTAGAGAGAGTGAAGCTCTGTCTGAATGGGATGTTTCAGTTCCTGTCTTCTCAGTAGAGAGAGTGAAGCTCTGTCTGAATGGGATGTTTCAGTTTCTGTCCTCTCAGTAGAGAGAGTGAAGCTCTGTCTGAATGGGATGTTTCAGTTCCTGTCCTCTCAGTAGAGAGATTGAAGCTCTGTCTGAATGGGATGTTTCAGTTCCTGTCTTCTCAGTAGAGAGAGTGAAGCTCTGTCTGAATGGGATGTTTCAGTTTCTGTCCTCTCAGTAGAGAGAGTGAAGCTCTGTCTGAATGGGATGTTTCAGTTCCTGTCCTCTCATTAGAGAGAGTGAAGCTCTGTCTGAATGGGATGTTTCAGTTCCTGTCCTCTCAGTAGAGAGTGAAGCTCTGTCTGGATGGGATGTTTCAGTTCCTGTCCTCTCAGTAGAGAGAGTGAAGCTCTGTCTGAATGGGATGTTTCAGTTCCTGTCCTCTCAGTAGAGAGAGTGAAGCTCTGTCTGAATGGGATGGTTCAGTTCCTGTCCTCTCAGTAGAGAGAGTGAAGCTCTGTCTGAATGGGATGGTTCAGTTCCTGTCCTCTCAGTAGAGAGAGTGAAGCTCTGTCTTAATGGGATGTTTCAGTTTCTGTCCTCTCAGTAGTGAGAGTGAAGCTCTGTCTTAATGGGATGTTTCAGTCCCTGTCCTCTCAGTAGGGAGAGTTAAGCTCTGTCTGGATGGGATGTTTCAGTTTCTGTCCTCTCAGTAGAGAGCGTGAAGCTCTGTCTGAATGGGATGTTTCAGTTCCTGTCCTCTTAGTAGTGAGAGTGAAGCTCTGTCTGAATGGGATGTTTCAGTTCCTGTCCTCTCAGTAGAGAGAGTGAAGCTCTGTCTGAATGGGATGTTTCAGTTCCTGTCCTCTCAGTAGAGAGAGTGAAGCTCTGTCTTAATGGGATGTTTCAGTTCCTGTCCTCTCAGTAGAGAGAGTGAAGCTCTGTCTGAATGGGATGTTTCAGTTCCTGTCCTCTCAGTAGAGAGGGTGAAGCTCTGTCTGAATGGGATGTTTCAGTTCCTGTCCTCTCAGTAGAGAGAGTGAAGCTCTGTCTGAATGGGATGTTTCAGTTCCTGTCCTCTCAGTAGAGAGAGTGAAGCTCTGTCTTAATGGGATGTTTCAGTTCCTGTCCTCTCAGTAGAGAGAGTGAAGCTCTGTCTGAATGGGATGTTTCAGTTCCTGTCCTCTCAGTAGAGAGAGTGAAGCTCTGTCTGAATGGGATGTTTCAGTTCCTGTCCTCTCAGTAGAGAGAGTGAAGCTCTGTCTTAATGGGATGTTTCAGTTCCTGTCCTCTCAGTAGAGAGAGTGAAGCTCTGTCTGAATGGGATGTTTCAGTTCCTGTCCTCTCAGTAGAGAGAGTGAAGCTCTGTCTGAATGGGATGTTTCAGTTCCTGTCCTCTTAGTAGTGAGAGTTAAGCTCTGTCTGGATGGGATGTTTCAGTTTCTGTCCTCTCAGTAGAGAGCTTGAAGCTCTGTCTGAATGGGATGTTTCAGTTCCTGTCCTCTTAGTAGTGAGAGTGAAGCTCTGTCTGAATGGGATGTTTCAGTTCCTGTCCTCTCAGTAGAGAGAGTGAAGCTCTGTCTGGATGGGATGTTTCAGTTCCTGTCCTCTCAGTAGAGAGAGTGAAGCTCTGTCTGAATGGGATGTTTCAGTTCCTGTCCTCTCAGTAGAGAGAGTGATGCTCTGTCTTAATGGGATGTTTCAGTTCCTGTCCTCTCAGTAGAGAGAGTGAAGCTCTGTCTGAATGGGATGTTTCAGTTCCTGTCCTCTCAGTAGAGAGAGTGAAGCTCTGTTTTAATGGGATGTTTCAGTTCCTGTCCTCTCAGTAGTGAGAGTGAAGCTCTGTCTTAATGGGATGTTTCAGTTCCTGTCCTCCCAGTAGATAGTGAAGCTCTGTCTGGATGGGATGTTTCAGTTCCTGTCCTCTCAGTAGAGAGAGTGAAGCTCTGTCTGAATGGGATGTTTCAGTTCCTGTCCTCTCAGTAGAGAGTGAGGAGGTTATTGTACGGCTGTGTAAACAAACTGAATCACTGTGGTATTCGGACAAGGAACCAAGCTCTTTGTTACTGGTGAGTTCCCTTTATTTTAACCTGATATTTTTGTATTCAAGGCTTTTTGTAATACGTAATAGTTAATAGAGTTACATATTTAACATTATATTCTTCTTTCATATTTATTTAATGTAAATAACCTACTTTGTGGACTGATTATCAAGAGTCATGAACACCATGTGACATCTTCATAACCTACAGTATATCTGTAGTTGTTGATTTCACATTTAAACTTAAAAAACATGATGGACTATTTGACCATGTAGGTTACTGCTGTCACTTGACAACAATACTCATTTATAATGTCTCATACAATAATCATCTATTTACTCAGAGGTAGATTTGGATGTGAAGTCAACATAAAGTTGTATCAACCTTTAAGGCATTGGTCCCACGTTATATTAAATAATGATAAAACCATGTATATGGTAGTTACACACAATGTTGCTACATGATTCATTACATTGCAGGCTAGGACATTACAGTTGGTAACTCTGTTTCCTGGGTTACTAGTAGTAGGATATATGTTTGATTGTATCCCTCATTCAGCACATCTGACTACTTGATTATGTTTAAACTTAGAGATCTGAACTCATTATCCACTTGCACAGAAATCTGCTTCACCTCTGAAAAGTCACATATGGAGAGTTACGTAGAAAGTTTAAAACTAAGACCAGGTACAAACAGAGATTTGTGAGTAACATTTAACGATAGAATTACATGGTTTTAGTGCCTTTTAATTTATGAGGCCAGAATGTTAATTGTTTGTAGCCTTTGAGAAAACTGTGTATTTTTTATTCTACCGTATAATCACACAACCCCGTTTCATTCTACTAACATATCAAATGATTTTGCGTAATATTTATTCTGCTCATTCCATTGGTCCAGACTCTACCCTCCCTCCGCCTGTCTTGACCATCCTCCCTCCGTCCAGCGATGAGTTGAAGTCCAGCAAAGTCACCCTGGTGTGTCTGGCCAGTCAGATGGCCATGGGCTACGCCGATGTCAGCTGGACAGCGGGAGGGAATCCGGTCACCGGCGGCATCGCTACGAGTGGCCCGGTGCCGCAAGCCGACAAGACGTTTCAACTCAGCAGCTGTCTGACCGTTGACACGTCAGAATGGAACCAGGACAAAGTGTTCTCGTGTAAAGTCACCGTGGGATCCAAGTTCGCTGAGAAAGACATCAAGAAGTCTGAATGCAGCACTGAATAGCCTGAGAACCATTGTAATGTCCATTTCATATTCTACATCACTTTTCAAGTTATTGTTAATTCATTACAAGTTTCACCTGCATATATGCATTATGTTCCCTAAAAGATAAATAGCTAATCATACTGATATCATAGGCTATATGATAAGTAGACTTGTTATATTTGAAATGGGTTGTTTTGCAGATGATTAATAGAGGAATAGTTAGAGCTTTGCTGTATTGTGGATATTCAATAAAGAACATTCTAAAGAACAAGTGTTTGTATTAGAGCATGTTGATGAACATCAGTGCTAGCAGCTCTACATGAGGGGGAGTTTAACTGATCTCAAATAGAGCATTATGCTCTCTGACTTTAGTCCAGATCCAGAAATAGTTGATCTAGATATCCAGGATGTAGGGCAGGTTTACTGTAATGTTAATGAATAACCAGAGATGGACCACAAGTTTAGTTTATATTAAAACTTCACATTATTGAGAACCTTCATTAGTATGACATGATTGTTTTATAAACTGGGTTGTTTGAGCCCTGAATGCTGATTGGCTGACAGCCGTGATATACTGTATCAGACCGCATACCAAAACATTTATGTGTACTGCTTTAATTACGTTGGTAACCAGTTTATAATCGCAATAAGGCACCTCTGTGGTTTGTGGTATATGACCGATATACTACGGCTAAGGGCTGTATCCAGGCACTCCGCAATTCGTCGTAAATAAGAATAGCCCTTAGCTGTGGTATATCGGCCATATACCATACCCCCCCAGGACCTTATTGCGTAATTATTAGACCATTCTGAAAGTACTTCTTTAATTATCATCCATATCTATCTGAAAAAAACTGCTGATTTGTAAAGAATCATGTGATTGGGGATCGCAATATTTCCTGTACAATATTTGCTTGTACTATTTCACTGTATGATGAATTAAAACAACAGTACAATAACATGATATATTCAATATATTCATATTATATAGTTACAATATTCAAAGGTGTTTTAAACTTGCATCTTACTACGATGTACAATACCATTTTAGTCATTAATACTTTGCCAGCATGTGGAAAGAGAAGAGAGACACATATTGTAATATGCTGCCACCTTGTGGCTCAAACAGCTGTTTTTCAACAGTGTATACTGAGGGAATAAATCATTAGGAACATCTGCTCTTTCCATGACACAGACTGACCAGGTGAATCCAGGTGAAAGCTATGATGTCTTATTGACGTCACCTGTTAAATCAACTTCAATCAGCGTAGATGAAGGGGAGGAGACAGAATAAAGATGGATTTTCAAGTTGAGATAATTGAGGCATGGCTTGTTCATGAGTATATTTGCCAGCAGGCAGAAAGAGGAAAGAGTTGTATTTCAACAGTATATTTGTAAAGTAGTCCTGTAGTACCTTACTCTGTATTTTCACTATTTACTAGGGGTGAAACGTGTATTCGTATTGAACCGTTCGGTACAGGGTCCCCGGTGCACGGGGTCCGGTACGCACTGTGAACCCAACAATACATTCATCATATATTATAGCTAGGAATATATATATATATATATTTATATATTTCATTATAAAAAATAAACCAATGGCGCATAAATTAATGTGGGGAAAATACCAATAAAGCAATAAAGTTTGCTTAAAAAAAAAAGTTGTTTCGTCTCGTAGCTGATTAGTTATTTCACTCCAGCGAGAACAGAGCTGAGAGGTCGTCGTAGCAGCAATTAGTTTATGAAGGAATTAGCAGTTGGCTAAATGCAAAGGAGCAACATGGCAAGCATTGGTGAGCCAGGGCAACAATATCCAGCTGACTCCGGTAGGGCTAAAGAAATCAACGCAGCGATAGCAAAATTCCTAGCGGCAGAGGGTTGAGAGATACCTTGAGCAGAAAGCTGCGGTGTTTTCTACACTGACTGATCAACCTGTGAGGAAGAATGTCAAAGATATTGTGACTTTGTCTGAAAATGCCATAAGACTTGCAGAGGTGCAAACCTCTCAAAACACAACACTGATATGCACTGAGAGCATCCCATCAGTTTCCATGGTCCTGCCGATGACAACAATGATCCTGGAATCAATGGTGGCATGATGAAGATGAACCCGCAGTAAGGGATGTGAAGACTGCTATCAGAGTTAACCCGGAGCCTAGACATGCTGACCCTGGTGTCCAAGACTTCTCACACAAGAGCACCGCTTTGGACCCCCGGTTCAAGTCCCTGATGCTGCTGCTCGTCTGAGAAATGAACTCACAGCAGAGATGGTGACCAATATACAACAGGTATTGTATTTATTTTGTTAATGTGACATCTAAGATTTTATTCATTAGTGATTTAACAATGAATTATAAAGTAATAATTGTAATTTTCATAATAGTATCTGATGTATATTTCCAACAACAAATCATATTTTTAAAGCCACTTCAAAGAGAGTAATGTTCATGTAATTTAATTCTGCAGGGTCAAGCCACAGATGCCACAGGAGCCAACCCCTCTCCAGAGATCATTGACTAAGGCCTAGGGATCCTCCTTCCTCTAGTCCCTGTGGATCCTGAACCCGTGCTGTTTTCTCGGTCTGGAGTCCTCATCTGTACCCTTATCTGTGCCCTTGGTGGTGCCCTCACCTCTCCTCTTAACGGTTCCCTCATCTCTGCCCTCATTGGCATCCTCAGCGGAGGCCGGGGAGTGACTCTCCGTATGGGGCGTTGAGGAGGGGTCCACACAGGGGGCCGGGGGAGTTTCCCAGCCTGCAGGTCATCTACGAAGCCCTCCACCCTGTCGAACTTGGAGCTGAGCCTTCCCAGCTCATCCTTTAGAGAGTTGAACTGCTTGTAGAGATCCCCCAGGGCCTCAGACAGGGGCTGAATTCTGGAGAGAGAGAGGGCATGAGAGAGAAGTCGTGTCACTGAATTGTTACCTACGAGGCAAAAACTGGTTGAATCAAAGTGGTTTCCACGTCATTTCAACCCCAAAAACCTATGTGATGACGTTGAATCAATGTGGAGAACTGATTGGTTTAGAAAAACGTTATTAGAACAAATTCTTATTTTCAATGACGGCCTAGGAACAGTGGGTTTTCTGCCTTGTTCAGGGTCAGAACAACAGATTTTTACCTTGTCAGCTCAAGGATTCGATCTTCCAACCTTTCGGTTACTAGTTCAACACTCTAACCACTAGGCTTCCTGACGCCATGCTTGGCCCACGAAGGCAAAGGTAACTGAACTAAATGACTAAATGGCCCTGCATCACTCACCTCTGTCCTCATGAGGAGCTTTGACAGACTAGTCAAGGATCAATCTCAGTCACTCTGCAAACTGCCCTGTCCCATCTGGACAAGAGGAATACCTACACTACCAGTCAAAAGTTTTAGAACACCTGCTCATTAAAGGGTTTCTCTTTACGTTGTCGAATAATAGTGACAACATAAACTATGAAATAATACATATGGAATCATGTAATAACCAAAACAGTGTTGAACAAATCATATGCATTTTATATTTGAGATTATTCAAATAGCCACCCTTTGCCTTGATGACAGCTTTGCACCCTCTTGGCATTCTCTCAATCCGCTTCATGAGGTAGTCACCTGGAACCCATTTCAATTAACAGGTGTGCCTACTTAAACGTTAATTTGTGGAATATCTTTCCTTCTTAATGTGTTTGAGCCAATCAGTTGTGTTGTAACAAGGTAGGGGGTCTTTACAGAAGATAGCCCTATTTGGTAAAAGACCAAGTCCATATTATGAAAAGAACAGCTGAAATGAGAGAAAAGAAAAGAGAAAATGACAGTCATTCATTTCTTTATGACATGAAGGTCAGTCAATACGGAAAATGTCAAGAACTTCAAAACGCAAAGTCGCAAAAACCATCAAGCGCTGTGATGAAACTGGCTCTCATGAGGACCGCCACAGAAATGGAAGACCCAGAGTTTCCACTGCTGCAGAGGATACGTTCATTAGAGTTACCAGACTCAGAAACGGCAGCCCAAATAAATGCTTTACAGAGTCCAAGTAACAGACACATCTTAACATCAACTGTTTATAGGAGAATGTGTGACTCAGGTCTTCATGGTAGAATTGCTGCAAAGAAACCACTACCAATAATTAGAAGAGACTTACTTGGGCCAAGAAACACGAGCAGTAGACCAGTGGAAATGTGTGTTTTGGTCTGGAGTCCAAATGTGAGATTTTTGGGTCTAACCGTGTCTTTGTGAGTCTGGTAACGCAGAGTAGGTGAACAGATGATCTCTGCATGTGTATTTCCCACCGTGAAGCATGGAGGAGGAGGTGTTATGGTGTGGGGGTGCTTGGTGGGTGACACTGTCTGTGATTTATTTAGAATTAATTCAAGGCACACTTAACCAGCATGGCTACCACAGCATTCTGCAGATATACGCCATCCCATCTGGTTTGGGCTTATTGGAACGATAATTCGTTTTTCAGCAGGACAATGACCCAACACACCTCCAGGCTGTGTAAGGGCTATTTGACCAAGAAGGAGAGTGATGGATTGCTGCATCAGATGACCCAGCCTCCACAATCACCCGAACTCAACCAAATTGAGATGCTTTGGGATGAGTCGGACCACAGAGTGAAGGAAAAGCAGCCGACAAGTGCTCAGCATATGTGGAAACTCCTTCAAGACTGTTGGAAAAGCATACCAGATTAATCTGGTTGAGAGAATGCCAAGAGTTTGCAAAGCTGTCATCATGGCAAAGGGTGGCTATTTGAATCTCAAATACTACATGATTCCATATTTGTTAATTCATAGTTTTGATGTCTTCACTATTATTATACAATGTAGAAAATAGAAAAATAAAGAAAAACCCTTGAATTAGTAGGTGTCCTAAAACGTTTGACCGGTAGTGTATGTAAGAATGCTGTTCATTGACTACCGCTCTTTTATAGCTCAGCATTCAACACCATAGTACCCTCCATGCTCATCATTAAGTTTGAGGACCTGGGTCTGACCCCGCCCTGTGCAACTGGGTCTTGGATATCCTGACGGGCCGCCCCCAGATGGTGATGGTAGGAAACAACACCTCCACTTCGCTGATCCTCAACACTGGGGCCCCACAAGGGTGCGTGCTTAGCCCTCTCCTGTACTCCCTGTTCATCCATGACTGGGTGGCTAAGCACGCCTCCAACTCAATCATCAAGTTTCAGATGACACAACAGTAGTAGGCTTGATTACCAACGATGACGAGACAGCCTACAGGGAAGAGGTGAGGGCTCACAACCTCTCACTTAAGGTCAAAAATCATTGTGGACGCCAGGAAACAGCAGAGGGTGCACCCCCCTATCCACATCGACGGGACCACAGTTGAGAAGGTGGAAAGCTTCAAGATCCTTGGTGTACACATCACTAACAAACTGAAATGGACCACACACACAGACAATTTTTATTTATTTTATTTCACCTTTATTTAACCAGGTAGGCAAGTTGAGAACAAGTTCTCATTTACAATTGCGACCTGGCCAAGATAAAGCAAAGCAGTTCGACACATACAACGACACAGAGTTACACATGGAGTAAAACAAAACATACAGTCAATAATACAGTATAAACAAGTCTATATACGATGTGAGCAAATGAGGTGAGATAAGGGAGGTAAAGGCAAAAAGGCCATGGTGGCAAAGTAGATACAATATAGCAAGTAAAACACTTGAATGGTAGATTTGCAATGGGAGAATGTGCAAAGTAGAAATACAAATAATGGGGGTGCAAAGGAGCAAAATAAATTTTTGCAGCTCATTCAGAACATCAGCTGAGCAGATTTGGGAGAAGGAGAAATGGGGAAGGCTTGGGCGAGTTGTTGTGGGGGGTGCAGTGCTGTTGACCGGGGTAGGAGTAGCCAGGTGGAAAGCATGGCCAGCCGTAGAAAAATGCTTATTGAAATTCTCAATTATGGTGGATTTGTTGCCCGTGCCCGTGTTTAAGGCTTTGGGGAGGTACCTGGTAGGTTCATTGATAATTTGTGTGAGGTTGAGGGCATCAAGTTTAGATTGTAGGATGGCTGGGGTGTTAAGCATGTTCCAATTTAGGTCGCCTAGCAGCACAAGCTCTGAAGATAGATGGGGGGCAATCAGTTCACATATGGTGTCCAGAGCACAGCTGGGGGCAGAGGGTGGTCTATAGCAGGCGGCAATGGTGAGAGACTTGTTTTTAGAGAGGTGGATTTTTAAAAGTAGAAGTTCAAATTGTTTGGGTACAGACCTGGATAGTAGGACAGAACTCTGCAGGCTATCTTTGCAGTAGATTGCAACACCGCCCCCTTTGGCAGTTCTATCTTGTCTGAAAATGTTGTAGTTTGGAATTAAAATGTCTGAATTTTTGGTGGTCTTCCTAAGCGAGGATTCAGACACAGCTAGAACATCCGGGTTGGCAGAGTGTGCTAAAGCAGTGAATAGAACAAACTTAGGGAGGAGGCTTCTAATGTTAACATGCATGAAACCAAGGCTATTACGGTTACAGAAGTCGTCAAAAGAGAGCGCCTGGGGAATAGGAGTGGAGCTAGGCACTGCAGGGCCTGGATTCACCTCTACATCGCCAGATGAACAGAGTAGGAGTAGAATAAGGGTGCGGCTAAAAGCAATAAGAATTGGTCGTTTAGAACGTCTGGAACAGAGAGTAAAAGGAGGTTTCTGGGGGCGATAAAATAGTATCAAGGTATAATGTACAGACAAAGGTAAGGTAGGATGTGAATACAGTGGAGGTAAACCTAGGTATTGAGTGATGAAGAGAGAGATATTGTCTCTAGAAACATCATTGAAACCAGGAGATGTCATTGCATGTGTGGGGGATGGAACTAATAGGTTGGATAAGGTATAATGAGCAGGACTAGAGGCTCTACAGTGAAATAAGCCAATAAACACTAACCAGAACAGCAATGGACAAGGCATATTGACATGAAGGAGAGGCATGTGGTGAAGAAGGTGCAATGTGGTGAAAAAGGTGCAACAGAGCCTCGTTAGCCTCAGGAGGCTAAAAACATTTTGCTTGACACGAAAAACCCTCACAAACTTTTACAGATGCACAATTGAGAGCATCCTGTCAGGCTGTATCACCACCTAGTACGGCACCTGCACTGCCCGCAACCACAAGGCTCTCCAGTGTGTGGTGTGATCTGCCCAACACATTACCGGGGGCAAATTACCCGCCCTCTAGGACACCTACAGCACCCAGTGTCACAGGAAGGCCAAAAAGATCATCAAGGACATCAAACATCCGAGCCACTGCCTGTTCACCCAGTTATCATACAGAAGGCGAGGTCAGTACAGGTGCATCAAACCTGGGACCGAGAGACTGAAAAACAGCCTCTATCTCAAGGCCATCAGACTGTTAAACAGCCATCACTAGCACATTAGAGGCTGCTGCCTATAGATATAGACTAGAAATCACTGGCCACTTTAAGAAATGGAACACTGGTCACTTTAATAATTTTTACATGTCTTGCATTACCCATCTCAAATGTATATACTGTATTCTAGACTATTCTAGTGTATCTTAGTCCATGCCGCTCTGACATCGCTCGTCCATATATGTATATAGTCTGAATTCATTCCTTAGATTTGTGTGTATTGGGTTTATGTTGTGTAATTCGTTAGATATTACTTGTTAGATATTTCTGCACTGTCGGAGCTTGAATCACAAGCATTTCTCTACATCCGCAATAACATCTGCTAAACACTTGTATGTGACCAATACAATCTGATTTGATTTTTATTTGCTGTTAGCAGTACATTGGTGCTGGTTACAGAGGTCAGTAAGGGAGCAGGGACAGTGAAGGAAGCTGTACTGTTAGCAGTACATTGGTGCTGGTTACAGAGGTCAGTAAGGGAGCAGGGACAGTGAAGGAAGCTGTACTGTTAGCAGTACATTGGTGCTGGTTACAGAGGTCAGTAAGGGAGCAGGGACAGTGAAGGAAGCTGTACTGTTAGCAGTACAGTGGTGCTGGTTGCAGAGGCAGATGCCCAGCACATCTACACAGGAGAGGAGCAACAGAGAGGGAATAGTCCAGATTGGGCCACTGTCATGAAAGGATCAGTGAAATAACTCAGGGCCTGTTTCCCGGATACAGTCCTGCAATAAAAAAGCAAGATCAAAGGAGAGTCTCCATTGGAAACGTTTTTTAGTCCAGAAAAAGGCTTAATCTGTTTCCAATATGTTTTGAACTGCAAATGCAACTGAAATGTTAGTGCGCTAAATTATGACACCATGAAGTCTACACACTGCTTTACACACTGCTTTACACGCTGCTTTACACACTGCTTTACACGCTGCTTTACACACTGCTTTACACGCTGCTTTACACACTGCTTTACACGTTGCTTTACACGTTGCTTTACACACTGCTTTACACGCTGCTTTACACACTGCTTTACACACTGCTTTACACGTTGCTTTACACACTGCTTTACACACTGCTTTACACGTTGCTTTACACGTTGCTTTACATGCTACTTTACACGTTGCTTTAAACACTGCTTTACACACTGCTTTACACGTTGCTTTACACGTTGCTTTACATGCTACTTTACACGTTGCTTTACACACTGCTTTACACGTTGCTTTACATGTTGCTTTACACGCTGCTTTACATGTTGCTTTACACACTGCTTTACACACTGCTTTACACACTGCTTTACACACTGATTTACACACTGCTTTACACGCTGCTTTACACACTGCTTTACACACGGCTTTACACATTGCTTTACACACTGCTTTACACACTGATTTACACTTTGCTTTACACACTGCTTTACACACTGATTTACACACTGATTTACACGTTGCTTTACACACTGCTTTACACGTTGCTTTACACGCTGCTTTACATGTTGCTTTACATACTGCTTTACACGTTGCTTTACACACTGCTTTACACACTGCTTTACACGTTGCTTTACACGTTGCTTTACATGCTACTTTACACGCTGCTTTACTCACTGCTTTACACGTTGCTTTACATGCTACTTTACACGCTGCTTTACACACTGCTTTACACGCCGCTTTACATGTTGCTTTACACACTGCTTTACACGTTGCTTTACACACTGCTTTACACACTGCTTTACACACAGCTTTACACACTGCTTTACACGTTGCTTTACACGCTGCTTTACACACTGCTTTACACACTGCTTTACACGTTGCTTTACACACTGCTTTACACACTGCTTTACACGTTGCTTTACACACTGCTTTACACACTGCTTTACACACTGCTTTACACGTTGCTTTACACGCTGCTTTACACATTGCTTTACACACTGCTTTACACACTGATTTACACTTTGCTTTACACACTGCTTTACACACTGCTTTACACACTGATTTACACGTTGCTATACACACTGCTTTACACACTGCGTTACACACTGCTTTACACGTTTGTGAAATCCCTACTACAATCTAATGGGCCACGCTGCTATGAGGATAGAATATATTACAATAAAATATGATGGAAAACATCTCATTGTGTCTGTTTGCAGGAAACATCAGGACAGAAGACATGGGAAACTAGAGCCTCATTAAACATCAGTGACATTCTTCATCAATGAGAGATGTTTTCTGGCTTAATGTCAAGCTATGTTATTGTGCACTACAGCCTATCCAGGCGCGCACACACACACACACACACACACACACACACACACACACACACACACACACACACACACACACACACACACACACACACACACACACACAAACACACTGAGTGTGCACTGCAGCCTATCCAGGCCTGTTGTTGGAGAGTGAGCGCTTACAGTAAGCATGCTGGTACACATGTGTGTTATTGGCTGCCTGCAGGACTCAGAGTAGGAACACTCAGTCTCTCCAGGACTGGTTGGATGGCTGCTAGCTAGTCGTTTTTGATGTCTCAGCCAGAACTCTCAGTTCACCATCCAAAGCAGAGTGCTGATCTGGGATCAGGTCCTCTCTGTCCATATCATATTATTCATTATGATCTAAAACTGATCCCAGATCAGATGCTTTGTGTTTACAGGCCCAGGAGGCTGCTGCTGTTACAGATCTTCTGACTGGAACTTTCCGTACTGAGGTCATTACCAAAAGGTTGCAAGATCTAATCCCTGAGCTGACAAGGTAAACATTTGTCGTTCTGCCCCTAAACAAGGCAGTTAACCCACTGTTTCTAGTCCGTCATTGTAAATAGAAATTTGTTCTTAACTGACTTTCCTAGTTAAATAAAGGTAAAATTACACATACAGTGCATTAGAAAACTATTCAGACCCCTTGACTTTTTCCACATTTTGTTAGGTTACAGCCTTATTAAAAAATGATTAAGTCGTTTCCCCCCCTCATTCTACACACAATACACTATAATGGCAAAGCATAATTTTACTTTGCAAATTTATTCTAAATTAAAAACTGAAGGGTCTCCCAAGTGGCGCAGTCGTCTAAGGCATCACTACAGACCCCGTTTAGATCCCAGGCTGTATCACCGACCGTGATTGGGAGTCCAAAGGGCGGAGCACAATTGGCACAGCGTTGTCTGGGTTAGGGGATGGTTTGGTCGGGACGGCTTTACTTGGCTCATCGCGCTCTAGCGATTCCATTGAACAATGCTTCCTCTGACACAATTGTGTGGCTGGCTTCCGGGTTGAGCAGGCAGGTATTACCTGTTTGGGATAGGGAGCGGTATTTTCACGTCCGGATGAAAAGCGTGCCCAAAGTAAACTGCCTGCTACTCAGGCCCAGAAGCTAGGATATGCATATAATTGGAAGATTTGGATAGAAAGCACTCTAAAGTTTCTAAAATTGTTAAACTATTGTCTGTGAGTGTAACAGAACTTATTTGGCAGGCGAAACCCCGAGGACAATCCATCCAGGAATTGTTGTTGTTGTTGAGGTGACTCTGTTTTCAATTTGTTTTCTCTGGAAACGAAGATTTCTGTTCCACTAGATGTCAACAGTCTTTAGAAATTGGTTTATTTTTTTCTTTAGAGAAATGAAGACGTTCAGAACGAGGGTCCAGCCTAGTGCTCTCTAATGTTTTGATGCGCGCTCCAGGTCATGCGCTTCACGTTGTTTTTATCCGGTATTGAACACAGTTTACCCCGTCTTAAATTTGATCAATTATTTATGTTTTAAAATACCTAAAGTTGGATTAGGAAAGTTGTTTGAAATGTTTGGACAGCGTTTACAGGTAACTTATTAGATACTTTCTGAATGCACTGTATGTCAACTGTTTTAGCTGGAATGGAATGTTCGTATCCTGATCACTGTACCTCCCTTTCATCTCTCTCTTTCTGACACGTGGTGATGATGTCACCTACCTGACGTATTCTGGCAGGACAGAGGCGTGATCGTTGATCAGCAGGTCCTTCACCTGGTTCATGATGGCGTACTTCCAGTTGTCCAGCACCTGGGTCAGGTTGGAGCAGATCTTAGTCTGGCTTTTATCTGCTGGAGATAACATGGGAATGTTCATTCACCCCTCAGAAACCGAAGGTAGACTATACTGTACTGTACCACTGGCTGATCATGTCTTGAAGATAACAAGCTGTTAGAACACCATATCATTCAATATTAATGGATGCATAGAAAATATTATTTGAAGTGTGCTACATAAGAGACTCTATAAGCACATACAGGAAGTAGATATTAGTGACTGTGTCTGGTCTACCTTACCTCTATCAGACTCTACACATACAGGAAGTAGATATTAGTGACTGTGTCTGTTCTACCTTACCTCTATCGTTTGTAAAGTACGTCTGAGTGTTGGAGTGAGCCCCGGACTATCCGTCAATAAATAAAAGGAAATTGTGCCGTCTGGTTTGCTTAATATAAGGAACTTGAAATGATTTATACTTTTACTTTTGATTCTTAAGAACATTTTAGCAATTCCATTTACTTTTGATACTTAAGTATTTTTAAAAACAAATACTTTTAGACTTTTACTCAAGTAGTATTTTACTGGGTGACCATTAGTTTTACTTGAGACATTTTCTATTAATGTATCTTTACTTTTACTCAAGTATGACAATTTAGTACTTTTTCCACCACTGCATACAGGAAGAAGACTACATACTAGTGATTGTGTCTGGGCTGTTTTACTGTACCTCTATCAAAGACACTCTACACATACAGGAAGTGAATTACATACTAGTGACTGTGTCTGGTCTGCCTTAACTCTATCAAAAAGACTCTACACAGACAGGAAGTAGATTACATACTAGTGACTGTGTCGGGTCTATCTTACCTCTATCAAAGAGACTCTACACATACAGGAAGTAGATTACATACTAGTGACTGTGTCTGGTCTATCTTACCTCTATCAAAGAGACTCTACACATACAGGAAGTAGATTACATGCTGGTGACTGTGTCTGCCTTACCTCTTTCCCACTCTGATGTCTCCTGCTTCCACTTCTGAGAGACACACAGAGAGAGCAGGGACAGCAGGGCTACTGCCCTCCTCATCGTCATCTTCATCAGAAAAACAAATCAAATGTTATTGGTCACATGCAGCATGGACAACAGGTGTAGACTTTACAATGAAACGCTTATTTATGAGCTCGTTCAACCCCTCCACCATTTCTGACAGAGACACGTGAGGATGTAGAAACAGTCAACAGGTGTAGACTTTACAATGAAATGCTTATTTATGAGCTCGTTCAACCCCTCCACCATTTCTGACAGAGACAAGTGAGGATGTAGAAACAGTCAACAGGTGTAGACATCATACATGCTGAACTGATTTTTATTTGACCGTTATTTAACTATGCAAGTCAGTTAAGAACAAGTTCTGATTTACAATGACAGCCTAGGAACAGTGGATTTTCACCATGTCAGCTCTGGGATTTGATCTAATAACCTTCCGGTTCCTGGCCCAATGCTTTAACCACTAGGCTACCTGACGCCCCTTCCTGTTAACATCTCATAGTTGATGACTAGATGAGATTGGACCAGGTTCTGTAGACGATAAGTCTGTGTCTTTGTAGTCCAACACTTAGACCTGAGTGATGCTTATTAGAGAATAGTCTGTCTGTGCAAAAGCAGATAAAACACCATCATTATGTGATTGGTTTAACTGGAAGTTGTAACTTCAGCTTGGCACAGATCAGTTAGATGAAGAATCAATATAATATCTGAAGTTGATGTGATGTCAGACTGTCATGTTATTGACACATTCATTCATTTCAGACTGGTTCATGTTCACATTCCATTTGACCTGCAGATGTCCAGTGGAGGATGGTTTCACTATAGAAAACCTTTTCCTCTGTAAAATACATCTAATATCAATCAATCAATATTGAATATTGATCACTAATATCCAGTGATCTCTGCTAGTGTGTCTGAATATACTCAATCAATCAATCAATAAAATGAATATATTTTTACATCAGCCGAATTCACAAAGAAAACAGAAAACCAGCCTAAAACCCCAAACAGCAGCAATTCAGATGTAGAAGATACTCTACCTGACTGTGAAGCTGAACTGTGAGCTAGTTTATCCCCAGACCAGATTAGACCAGATTGGACCAGATTAGACCAGACCAGACCAGACCAGACCAGACCAGACCAGACCAGTGTGAGGTAGTAATCCAGTATGACTGAAGCTCTGCAGGAAAACAGGATGTGGACAGCTCTCTAATAAACTCCCTAAACCATCCCCCACCTGCTGGGCTCCTCCCCTTTATAACCAGGACACCACTCTGTAAACGCACAAACACACACACTCACACACACACACACACACACACACACACACACACACACACACACACACACACACACACACACACACACACACACACACACACACACACACACACACACACACACACACACACACACACACACACACATACACACACACACACACACACACACACACACACATACACATACACACATACACACACACACACACACACACACACACACACACATGGAAATAAACAAATGCTGGTCTGGAGGTCTGTTGTGTTACAGTGAAATGTCATCTCTAAAGGCTGTCAGGAGGTCTGTAGTGTTACAGCGAAATGGCATCTCTAAAGTCTGGCCCCAGATACAGTGGAGGTATTTGATGTGGAAGCAGCATCCCTCCTCCTCCCCCCTCCTGCTTCCCCCTCCTCCTTCCTCCTCCTCCTCTTCCTCCAGTACTACATTCCTGAAGCCTACAGTAATCATCTGTGGAACATCTGGGCTCTGCCTGCAGCCCGACCAGCTCCAACCCCTCTCTAATACCCTTTTCACACTACTGAACTGAACTGAACTGAGCCAAACCAAGCCGAGACAAGCTGAGAGATTAACCCAGTCTTACAACCAGGGAATCACATACACACACTGACAGCTCATGAAGTTATAATCAAAACATTATTCAGCCGGTAAACTTAGGAGAATAATACGTTACATCATCGTTTGGGCCGGGTCTGAATCATGTGATGGAGCAATGAAACACGTAACAATTTAATGAAAAAACAACACTTATACAACGTTCATGTTCACAGAAACGAATACACTTTGTTTCTGTCATGTTGTTGCAGTTTCCATGGTTATACACAGTGTT
>NW_027260828.1:125000-193681 GCF_045791955.1 Oncorhynchus clarkii lewisi
AGGATACTTCAACTGGTAAATATCATCCCTTACCCAAGGATACTTCAACTGGTAAATATCATCCCTTACCCCAGGATACTTCAACTGGTAAATATCATCCCTTACCCCAGGATATTTCAACTGGTAAATATCATCCCTTACCCCAGGATACTTCAACTGGTAAATATCATCCCTTACCCCAGGATACTTCAACTGGTAAATATCATCCCTTACCCCAGGATACTTCAACTGGTAAATATCATCCCTTACCCAAGGATACTTCAACTGGTAAATATCATCCCTTACCCCAGGATACTTCAACTGGTAAATATCATCCCTTACCCCAGGATACTTCAACTGGTAAATATCATCCCTTACCCCAGGATACTTCAACTGGTAAATATCATCCCTTACCCCAGGATACTTCAACTGGTAAATATCATCCCTTACCCCAGGATACTTCAAATGGTAAATATCATCCCTTACCCAAGGATACTTCAACTGGTAAATATCATCCCTTACCCCAGGATACTTCAACTGGTAAATATCATCCCTTACCCCAGGATAAAATAATCGTCTGACGTTTCAGCGTGAATCACCTTCATTAGAGCCTATCTATGATCATCCATGTGAATGAGGTGTGAGGCACAGGGAGTCCAGCCCTGGTTCTTCCAACCCTGGCCTGCTTGATCCTGGGCAGTAAAACTATAATCCCTTCCAGAGCCCTGGGTGCAGGGCCAGCTCCAGCAGCTTCATCAAGCACCTCACTACAGCCCATTCCAACACAGCACCGCCCTGACTGGGGAAAGAATGACAGCACAGGACCAAGGTGCCAAGGAGAAGGGGGATATCACACCATCTCTTTAGCTCTCATATTGTTCACTTTACCTTCTCTCCATCTCTCTCTGTCTCTCATCATGCTCCTGTTTGTTGGTGATTGCAAGACATCTCAGTTTAGCTAATGGATATAACAGACTTATAAAACTAGGTCTCAGTCCTATACTGGAAAACAATATTCTCTGTGTTCTAACTCTGGGGACCCAGGCAGCCTCTGTGTTCTAACTCTGGGACCCAGGCAGCCTCTGTGTTCTAACTCTGGGGCCCAGGCAGCCTCTGTGTTCTAACTCTGGGGCCAAGGCAGCCTCTGTGTTCTAACTCTGGGACCCAGGAAGCCTCTGTGTTCTAACTCTGGGGCCCAGGCAGCCTCTGTGTTCTAACTCTGGGGACCCAGGCAGCATCTGTGGTCTCACTCTGGGGCCCAGGCAGCCTCTGTGTTCTAACTCTGGGGCCCAGGCAGCCTCTGTGTTCTAACTCTGGGGCCAAGGCAGCCTCTGTGTTCTAACTCTGGGGACCCAGGCAGCCTCTGTGTTCTAACTCTGGGGCCCAGGCAGCCTCTGTGTTCTAACTCTGGGACCCAGGCAGCCTCTGTGTTCTAACTCTAGGGCCCAGGCAGCCTCTGTGTTCTAACTCTGGGATCCAGGCAGCCTCTGTGTTCTAACTCTGGGACCCAGGAAGCCTCTGTGTTTTAACTCTGGGACCCAGTCAGCCTTTGTGTTCTAACTCTGGGACCTAGGCAGCCTCTGTGTTCTAACTCTTGGGACCCAGGCAGCCTCTGTGTTCTAACTCTGGGACCCAGGCAGCCTCTGTGTCTAACTCTGGGGACCCAGGCAGCCTCTGTGTTCTAACTCTGGGGACCTAGGCAGCCTTTGTGTTCTAACTCTGGGACCCAGGCAGCCTCTGTGTTCTAACTCTGGGGACCTAGGCAGCCTTTGTGTTCTAACTCTGGGACCCAGGCAGTCTCTGTGTTCTAACTCTGGGACTCAGGCAGCCTCTGTATTCTAAATGGGGACCCAGGCAGCATCTGTGCTCTCACTCTGGAGGCCCAGGCAACATCTGCACTCTAACTCTGGGGCCCATGCAGCATACGAGAAAACACACAGATCAGCAGAGACCCAGGCCTCTCCTCCTTGGATGGCACCCTATTCCCATATTGGACTACAGGGCCCAAAGAAGGGAAATGCCAGATTGAGGCCAGATAGAGAGAAATGGATACCTGTGACTTATGGTGGAGGATTTTCCATAATGCTGGACTAATCCTACACACACAGGAATACACAGTACTACACAGGAAAAGATAGTACTTCACAGGAAGAGACAGTACTACACAGGAAGAGACAGAAAGGACAGTACTACACAGGAAGAGACAGTACTGCACTGGAAGAGACAGTACTGCACAGGAAGAGACAGTACTGCACAGGAAGAGACTGTACTGCACAGGAAGAGACAGTACTGCACAGGAAGAGACAGTACTGCACAGGAAGAGACAGTACTGCACAGGAAGAGACTGTACTACACATGAAGTGACAGTAATACACAGGAAGAGATAATACTATACAGGAAGAGACAGGAAGGACAGTACTACACAGGAAGAGACAGTACTAAACAGGAAGAGATAGTACTAAACAGGAAGAGACAGGAAGGACAGTACTACACAGGAAGAGACAGTACTTCACAGGAAGAGACAGTACTGCACAGGAAGAGACAGTACTGCACAGGAAGAGACTGTACTACACATGAAGTGACAGTACTACACAGGAAGAGACAGTACTGCACAGGAAGAGACAGTACTGCACAGGAAGAGACAGTACTGCACAGGAAGAGACAGTACTAAACAGGAAGAGACAGGAAGGACAGTACTACACAGGAAGAGACAGTACTGCACAGGAAGAGACAGTACTGCACAGGAAGAGACAGTACTGCACAGGAAGAGACTGTACTACACATGAAGTGACAGTACTACACATGAAGTGACAGTACTACACAGGATAGGACTGTACTACTCAGGAAGAGACTGTACTACACATGAAGTGACAGTAATACACAGGAAGAGACAGTACTGCACAGGAAGAGACTGTACTACACATGAAGTGACAGTAATACACAGGTAGAGACAGTATTACACAGGAATAAACTGTACTACACAGGAAGAGATAGTACTACATATGAAGAGACACTACTACACAGGAAGAGATAGTACTATACAGGAAGAGACAGTAATACACAGGAAGAGATAGTAATACACAGAAAGAGATAGTAATATACAGGAAGAGACGGTAATACACATGAAGAGACAGGAAGGACAGTACTACACAGGAAGAGACTGTGCTACACAGGAAGAGACAGTAGTGCACAGGAAGAGACTGTGCTACACAGGAAGAGACAGGAAGGACAGTAATACACAGGAAGAGATAGTAATACACAGGAAGATATAGTAATATACAGGAAGAGACGGTAATACACATGAAGAGACAGGAAGGACAGTACTACACAGGAAGAGACTGTGCTACACAGGAAGACACAAAGGAGCTGATCGTGGACAACAGGAAAAGGAGATCCTAACAGGCCTCCATTAACATCGAAGGGGCCTGTAGTGTAGCAGGTCGAGAGTTTCAAGTTCCCTGGTGTCTACATCACCAACGAACTATCATGGACCAAACACATCAAGACAGTTGTGAAGAAGGCATGACGAAACATTTTCCCCCTCAGGAGACTGAAAACATTTGGCATGGCTCCCCAGATCCTCAAAAAGTTCTACAGCTGCACCATCAAAAGCATCCTGACCGTTTGCATCACCACCTGGTACGGCAACTGCTCGACATCTGACCCATAAGGTGCTACAGAGGGTAATGCGTGCGGCCCAGTACATCACTGGGGCCAAGGACCTACTGTATATAATAGGTGGTGTCAGAGGAAAGCCCATAAAATTGTCAGAGACTCCAGTCACCCAAGTTATAGACTGTTCTCTCTGCTACCGCATGGTAAGCAGTACCGGAGCGCCAAGTCTAGAACCAAAAGGCTAATAAAAAAGCTTCTACCCACAGCCGTAAGACTGCTGAACAATTAATCAAAAGGCCACCTGACTATTTACATTGAAATTTGTTTTGTACACTGCTGCTACTCGCTGTTTATTATCTATGCATAGTCACTTCACCCCTACCTACATGTAACCTGTACACCCTCACACTGCCCCGTACCGGTACCCCCTGTATATAACATCCACACTGCCCCGTACCGGTACCCCCTGTATATAACATCCACACTGCCCCATACCGGTACCCCCTGTATATAACATCCACACTGCCCCATACCGGTACCCCCTGTATATAACATCCACACTGCCTCGTACCGGTACCCCCTGTATATAACATCCACACTGCCCCGTACCGGTACCCCCTGTATATAACATCCACACTGCCCCGTACCGGTACCCCCTGTATATAACATCCACACTGCCCCATACCGGTACCCCCTGTATATAACATCCACACTGCCCCATACCGGTACCCCCTGTATATAACATCCACACTGCCCCGTACCGGTACCCCCTGTATATAACATCCACACTGCCCCATACCGGTACCCCCTGTATATAACATCCACACTGCCCCATACCGGTACCCCCTGTATATAACATCCACACTGCCTCGTACCGGTACCCCCTGTATATAACCTCCACACTGCCCCGTACCGGTACCCCCTGTATATAACATCCACACTGCCTCGTACCGGTACCCCCTGTATATAACATCCACACTGCCCCGTACCGGTACCCCCTGTATATAACATCCACACTGCCCCGTACCGGTACCCCCTGTATATAACATCCACACTGCCTCGTACCGGTACCCCCTGTATATAACATCCACACTGCCCCGTACCGGTACCCCCTGTATATAACATCCACACTGCCCCGTACCGGTACCCCCTGTATATAACATCCACACTGCCCCGTACCGGTACCCCCTGTATATAACATCCACACTGCCCCGTACCGGTACCCCCTGTATATAACATCCACACTGCCCCGTACCGGTACCCCCTGTATATAACATCCACACTGCCCCGTACCGGTACCCCCTGTATATAACATTCACACTGCCCCGTACCGGTACCCCCTGTATATAACATCCACACTGCCTCGTACCGGTACCCCCTGTATATAACATCCACACTGCCCCATACCGGTACCCCCTGTATATAACATCCACACTGCCTCGTACCGATACCCCCTGTATATAACATCCACACTGCCCCGTACCGGTACCCCCTGTATATAACATCCACACTGCCTCGTACCGGTACCCCCTGTATATAACATCCACACTGCCTCGTACCGGTACCCCCTGTATATAACATCCACACTGCCCCATACCGGTACCCCCTGTATATAACGTCCACACTGCCTCGTACCGGTACCCCCTGTATATAACATCCACACTGCCCCATACCGGTACCCCCTGTATATAACATCCACACTGCCTCGTACCGGTACCCCCTGTATATAACATCCACACTGCCTCGTACCGGTACCCCCTGTATATAACATCCACACTGCCTCGTACCGGTACCCCCTGTATATAACATCCACACTGCCCCGTACCGGTACCCCCTGTATATAACATCCACACTGCCTCGTACCGGTACCCCCTGTATATAACATCCACACTGCCTCGTACCGGTACCCCCTGTATATAACATCCACACTGCCTCGTACCGGTACCCCCTGTATATAACATCCACACTGCCTCGTACCGGTACCCCCTGTATATAACATCCACACTGCCTCGTACCGGTACCCCCTGTATATAACATCCACACTGCCTCGTACCGGTACCCCCTGTATATAACATCCACACTGCCCCATACCGGTACCCCCTGTATATAACATCCACACTGCCCCGTACCGGTACCCCCTGTATATAACCTCCACACTGACTCTGTACCGGTACCCCCTGTATATAACATCCACACTGCCCCATACCGGTACCCCCTGTATATAACATCCACACTGCCCCATACCGGTACCCCCTGTATATAACATCCACACTGCCTCGTACCGGTACCCCCTGTATATAACATCCACACTGCCCCATACCGGTACCCCCTGTATATAACATCCACACTGCCCCGTACCGGTACCCCCTGTATATAACATCCACACTGCCTCGTACCGGTACCCCCTGTATATAACATCCACACTGCCCCATACCGGTACCCCCTGTATATAACATCCACACTGCCCCATACCGGTACCCCCTGTATATAACATCCACACTGCCCCGTACCGGTACCCCCTGTATATAACATCCACACTGCCCCGTACCGGTACCCCCTGTATATAACATCCACACTGACTCGGTACCGGTACCCCCTGTATATAACATCCACACTGCCCCATACCGGTACCCCCTGTATATAACATCCACACTGACTCTGTACCGGTACCCCCTGTATATAACATCCACACTGCCCCGTACCGGTACCCCCTGTATATAACATCCACACTGCCCCGTACCGGTACCCCCTGTATATAACATCCACACTGCCCCATACCGGTACCCCCTGTATATAACATCCACACTGCCCCGTACCGGTACCCCCTGTATATAACATCCACACTGCCCCGTACCGGTACCCCCTGTATATAACATCCACACTGACTCGGTACCGGTACCCCCTGTATATAACATCCACACTGCCCCATACCGGTACCCCCTGTATATAACATCCACACTGCCCCATACCGGTACCCCCTGTATATAACATCCACACTGCCCCATACCGGTACCCCCTGTATATAACATCCACACTGCCCCATACCGGTACCCCCTGTATATAACATCCACACTGCCCCATACCGGTACCCCCTGTATATAACATCCACACTGCCCCATACCGGTACCCCCTGTATATAACATCCACACTGCCCCATACCGGTACCCCCTGTATATAACATCCACACTGCCCCATACCGGTACCCCCTGTATATAACATCCACACTGCCCCATACCGGTACCCCCTGTATATAACATCCACACTGCCCCATACCGGTACCCCCTGTATATAACATCCACACTGCCTCGTACCGGTACCCCCTGTATATAACATCCACACTGCCTCGTACCGGTACCCCCTGTATATAACATCCACACTGCCCCGTACCGGTACCCCCTGTATATAACATCCACACTTCCTCGTACCGGTACCCCCTGTATATAACATCCACACTGCCCCATACCGGTACCCCCTGTATATAACATCCACACTGCCTCGTACCGGTACCCCCTGTATATAACATCCACACTGCCCCGTACCGGTACCCCCTGTATATAACATCCACACTGCCTCGTACCGGTACCCCCTGTATATAACATCCACACTGCCTCGTACCGGTACCCCCTGTATATAACATCCACACTGCCCCATACCGGTACCCCCTGTATATAACATCCACACTGCCTCGTACCGGTACCCCCTGTATATAACATCCACACTGCCCCATACCGGTACCCCCTGTATATAACATCCACACTGCCTCGTACCGGTACCCCCTGTATATAACATCCACACTGCCTCGTACCGGTACCCCCTGTATATAACATCCACACTGCCTCGTACCGGTACCCCCTGTATATAACATCCACACTGCCCCGTACCGGTACCCCCTGTATATAACATCCACACTGCCTCGTACCGGTACCCCCTGTATATAACATCCACACTGCCTCGTACCGGTACCCCCTGTATATAACATCCACACTGCCTCGTACCGGTACCCCCTGTATATAACATCCACACTGCCTCGTACCGGTACCCCCTGTATATAACATCCACACTGCCTCGTACCGGTACCCCCTGTATATAACATCCACACTGCCTCGTACCGGTACCCCCTGTATATAACATCCACACTGCCCCATACCGGTACCCCCTGTATATAACATCCACACTGCCCCATACCGGTACCCCCTGTATATAACATCCACACTGCCCCATACCGGTACCCCCTGTATATAACATCCACACTGCCCCATACCGGTACCCCCTGTATATAACATCCACACTGCCCCATACCGGTACCCCCTGTATATAACATCCACACTGCCCCATACCGGTACCCCCTGTATATAACATCCACACTGCCCCATACCGGTACCCCCTGTATATAACATCCACACTGCCCCATACCGGTACCCCCTGTATATAACATCCACACTGCCCCATACCGGTACCCCCTGTATATAACATCCACACTGCCTCGTACCGGTACCCCCTGTATATAACATCCACACTGCCTCGTACCGGTACCCCCTGTATATAACATCCACACTGCCCCGTACCGGTACCCCCTGTATATAACATCCACACTTCCTCGTACCGGTACCCCCTGTATATAACATCCACACTGCCCCATACCGGTACCCCCTGTATATAACATCCACACTGCCTCGTACCGGTACCCCCTGTATATAACATCCACACTGCCCCGTACCGGTACCCCCTGTATATAACATCCACACTGCCTCGTACCGGTACCCCCTGTATATAACATCCACACTGCCTCGTACCGGTACCCCCTGTATATAACATCCACACTGCCCCATACCGGTACCCCCTGTATATAACATCCACACTGCCTCGTACCGGTACCCCCTGTATATAACATCCACACTGCCCCATACCGGTACCCCCTGTATATAACATCCACACTGCCTCGTACCGGTACCCCCTGTATATAACATCCACACTGCCTCGTACCGGTACCCCCTGTATATAACATCCACACTGCCTCGTACCGGTACCCCCTGTATATAACATCCACACTGCCCCATACCGGTACCCCCTGTATATAACATCCACACTGCCTCGTACCGGTACCCCCTGTATATAACATCCACACTGCCTCGTACCGGTACCCCCTGTATATAACATCCACACTGCCTCGTACCGGTACCCCCTGTATATAACATCCACACTGCCTCGTACCGGTACCCCCTGTATATAACATCCACACTGCCTCGTACCGGTACCCCCTGTATATAACATCCACACTGCCTCGTACCGGTACCCCCTGTATATAACATCCACACTGCCCCATACCGGTACCCCCTGTATATAACATCCACACTGCCCCGTACCGGTACCCCCTGTATATAACCTCCACACTGACTCTGTACCGGTACCCCCTGTATATAACATCCACACTGCCCCATACCGGTACCCCCTGTATATAACATCCACACTGCCCCATACCGGTACCCCCTGTATATAACATCCACACTGCCTCGTACCGGTACCCCCTGTATATAACATCCACACTGCCCCATACCGGTACCCCCTGTATATAACATCCACACTGCCCCGTACCGGTACCCCCTGTATATAACATCCACACTGCCTCGTACCGGTACCCCCTGTATATAACATCCACACTGCCCCATACCGGTACCCCCTGTATATAACATCCACACTGCCCCATACCGGTACCCCCTGTATATAACATCCACACTGCCCCGTACCGGTACCCCCTGTATATAACATCCACACTGCCCCGTACCGGTACCCCCTGTATATAACATCCACACTGACTCGGTACCGGTACCCCCTGTATATAACATCCACACTGCCCCATACCGGTACCCCCTGTATATAACATCCACACTGACTCTGTACCGGTACCCCCTGTATATAACATCCACACTGCCCCGTACCGGTACCCCCTGTATATAACATCCACACTGCCCCGTACCGGTACCCCCTGTATATAACATCCACACTGCCCCATACCGGTACCCCCTGTATATAACATCCACACTGCCCCGTACCGGTACCCCCTGTATATAACATCCACACTGCCCCGTACCGGTACCCCCTGTATATAACATCCACACTGCCCCATACCGGTACCCCCTGTATATAACATCCACACTGCCCCATACCGGTACCCCCTGTATATAACATCCACACTGCCCCGTACCGGTACCCCCTGTATATAACATCCACACTGCCCCGTACCGGTACCCCCTGTATATAACATCCACACTGACTCGGTACCGGTACCCCCTGTATATAACATCCACACTGCCCCATACCGGTACCCCCTGTATATAACATCCACACTGACTCTGTACCGGTACCCCCTGTATATAACATCCACACTGCCCCGTACCGGTACCCCCTGTATATAACATCCACACTGCCCCGTACCGGTACCCCCTGTATATAACATCCACACTGCCCCATACCGGTACCCCCTGTATATAACATCCACACTGCCCCGTACCGGTACCCCCTGTATATAACATCCACACTGCCCCGTACCGGTACCCCCTGTATATAACATCCACACTGACTCGGTACCGGTACCCCCTGTATATAACATCCACACTGCCCCATACCGGTACCCCCTGTATATAACATCCACACTGCCCCATACCGGTACCCCCTGTATATAACATCCACACTGCCCCATACCGGTACCCCCTGTATATAACATCCACACTGCCCCATACCGGTACCCCCTGTATATAACATCCACACTGCCCCATACCGGTACCCCCTGTATATAACATCCACACTGCCCCATACCGGTACCCCCTGTATATAACATCCACACTGCCCCATACCGGTACCCCCTGTATATAACATCCACACTGCCCCATACCGGTACCCCCTGTATATAACATCCACACTGCCCCATACCGGTACCCCCTGTATATAACATCCACACTGCCCCATACCGGTACCCCCTGTATATAACATCCACACTGCCTCGTACCGGTACCCCCTGTATATAACATCCACACTGCCTCGTACCGGTACCCCCTGTATATAACATCCACACTGCCCCGTACCGGTACCCCCTGTATATAACATCCACACTTCCTCGTACCGGTACCCCCTGTATATAACATCCACACTGCCCCATACCGGTACCCCCTGTATATAACATCCACACTGCCTCGTACCGGTACCCCCTGTATATAACATCCACACTGCCCCGTACCGGTACCCCCTGTATATAACATCCACACTGCCTCGTACCGGTACCCCCTGTATATAACATCCACACTGCCTCGTACCGGTACCCCCTGTATATAACATCCACACTGCCCCATACCGGTACCCCCTGTATATAACATCCACACTGCCTCGTACCGGTACCCCCTGTATATAACATCCACACTGCCCCATACCGGTACCCCCTGTATATAACATCCACACTGCCTCGTACCGGTACCCCCTGTATATAACATCCACACTGCCTCGTACCGGTACCCCCTGTATATAACATCCACACTGCCTCGTACCGGTACCCCCTGTATATAACATCCACACTGCCCCGTACCGGTACCCCCTGTATATAACATCCACACTGCCTCGTACCGGTACCCCCTGTATATAACATCCACACTGCCTCGTACCGGTACCCCCTGTATATAACATCCACACTGCCTCGTACCGGTACCCCCTGTATATAACATCCACACTGCCTCGTACCGGTACCCCCTGTATATAACATCCACACTGCCTCGTACCGGTACCCCCTGTATATAACATCCACACTGCCTCGTACCGGTACCCCCTGTATATAACATCCACACTGCCCCATACCGGTACCCCCTGTATATAACATCCACACTGCCCCATACCGGTACCCCCTGTATATAACATCCACACTGCCCCATACCGGTACCCCCTGTATATAACATCCACACTGCCCCATACCGGTACCCCCTGTATATAACATCCACACTGCCCCATACCGGTACCCCCTGTATATAACATCCACACTGCCCCATACCGGTACCCCCTGTATATAACATCCACACTGCCCCATACCGGTACCCCCTGTATATAACATCCACACTGCCCCATACCGGTACCCCCTGTATATAACATCCACACTGCCCCATACCGGTACCCCCTGTATATAACATCCACACTGCCTCGTACCGGTACCCCCTGTATATAACATCCACACTGCCTCGTACCGGTACCCCCTGTATATAACATCCACACTGCCCCGTACCGGTACCCCCTGTATATAACATCCACACTTCCTCGTACCGGTACCCCCTGTATATAACATCCACACTGCCCCATACCGGTACCCCCTGTATATAACATCCACACTGCCTCGTACCGGTACCCCCTGTATATAACATCCACACTGCCCCGTACCGGTACCCCCTGTATATAACATCCACACTGCCTCGTACCGGTACCCCCTGTATATAACATCCACACTGCCTCGTACCGGTACCCCCTGTATATAACATCCACACTGCCCCATACCGGTACCCCCTGTATATAACATCCACACTGCCTCGTACCGGTACCCCCTGTATATAACATCCACACTGCCCCATACCGGTACCCCCTGTATATAACATCCACACTGCCTCGTACCGGTACCCCCTGTATATAACATCCACACTGCCTCGTACCGGTACCCCCTGTATATAACATCCACACTGCCTCGTACCGGTACCCCCTGTATATAACATCCACACTGCCCCATACCGGTACCCCCTGTATATAACATCCACACTGCCTCGTACCGGTACCCCCTGTATATAACATCCACACTGCCTCGTACCGGTACCCCCTGTATATAACATCCACACTGCCTCGTACCGGTACCCCCTGTATATAACATCCACACTGCCTCGTACCGGTACCCCCTGTATATAACATCCACACTGCCTCGTACCGGTACCCCCTGTATATAACATCCACACTGCCTCGTACCGGTACCCCCTGTATATAACATCCACACTGCCCCATACCGGTACCCCCTGTATATAACATCCACACTGCCCCGTACCGGTACCCCCTGTATATAACCTCCACACTGACTCTGTACCGGTACCCCCTGTATATAACATCCACACTGCCCCATACCGGTACCCCCTGTATATAACATCCACACTGCCCCATACCGGTACCCCCTGTATATAACATCCACACTGCCTCGTACCGGTACCCCCTGTATATAACATCCACACTGCCCCATACCGGTACCCCCTGTATATAACATCCACACTGCCCCGTACCGGTACCCCCTGTATATAACATCCACACTGCCTCGTACCGGTACCCCCTGTATATAACATCCACACTGCCCCATACCGGTACCCCCTGTATATAACATCCACACTGCCCCATACCGGTACCCCCTGTATATAACATCCACACTGCCCCGTACCGGTACCCCCTGTATATAACATCCACACTGCCCCGTACCGGTACCCCCTGTATATAACATCCACACTGACTCGGTACCGGTACCCCCTGTATATAACATCCACACTGCCCCATACCGGTACCCCCTGTATATAACATCCACACTGACTCTGTACCGGTACCCCCTGTATATAACATCCACACTGCCCCGTACCGGTACCCCCTGTATATAACATCCACACTGCCCCGTACCGGTACCCCCTGTATATAACATCCACACTGCCCCATACCGGTACCCCCTGTATATAACATCCACACTGCCCCGTACCGGTACCCCCTGTATATAACATCCACACTGCCCCGTACCGGTACCCCCTGTATATAACATCCACACTGACTCGGTACCGGTACCCCCTGTATATAACATCCACACTGCCCCATACCGGTACCCCCTGTATATAACATCCACACTGCCCCATACCGGTACCCCCTGTATATAACATCCACACTGCCCCATACCGGTACCCCCTGTATATAACATCCACACTGCCCCATACCGGTACCCCCTGTATATAACATCCACACTGCCCCATACCGGTACCCCCTGTATATAACATCCACACTGCCCCATACCGGTACCCCCTGTATATAACATCCACACTGCCCCATACCGGTACCCCCTGTATATAACATCCACACTGCCCCATACCGGTACCCCCTGTATATAACATCCACACTGCCTCGTACCGGTACCCCCTGTATATAACATCCACACTGCCTCGTACCGGTACCCCCTGTATATAACATCCACACTGCCCCGTACCGGTACCCCCTGTATATAACATCCACACTTCCTCGTACCGGTACCCCTGTATATAACATCCACACTGCCTCGTACCGGTACCCCCTGTATATAACATCCACACTGCCTCGTACCGGTACCCCCTGTATATAACATCCACACTGCCCCATACCGGTACCCCCTGTATATAACATCCACACTGCCTCGTACCGGTACCCCCTGTATATAACATCCACACTGCCTCGTACCGGTACCCCCTGTATATAACATCCACACTGCCTCGTACCGGTACCCCCTGTATATAACATCCACACTGCCTCGTACCGGTACCCCCTGTATATAACATCCACACTGCCTCGTACCGGTACCCCCTGTATATAACATCCACACTGCCCCGTACCGGTACCCCCTGTATATAACATCCACACTGCCTCGTACCGGTACCCCCTGTATATAACATCCACACTGCCTCGTACCGGTACCCCCTGTATATAACATCCACACTGCCTCGTACCGGTACCCCCTGTATATAACATCCACACTGCCTCGTACCGGTACCCCCTGTATATAACATCCACACTGCCTCGTACCGGTACCCCCTGTATATAACATCCACACTGCCTCGTACCGGTACCCCCTGTATATAACATCCACACTGCCTCGTACCGGTACCCCCTGTATATAACATCCACACTGCCTCGTACCGGTACCCCCTGTATATAACATCCACACTGCCTCGTACCGGTACCCCCTGTATATAACATCCACACTGCCTCGTACCGGTACCCCCTGTATATAACATCCACACTGCCTCGTACCGGTACCCCCTGTATATAACATCCACACTGCCTCGTACCGGTACCCCCTGTATATAACATCCACACTGCCCCGTACCGGTACCCCCTGTATATAACCTCCACACTGCCTCGTACCGGTACGCCCTGTATATAACATCCACACTGCCCCGTACCGGTACCCCCTGTATATAACATCCACACTGCCTCGTACCGGTACCCCCTGTATATAACATCCACACTGCCTCGTACCGGTACCCCCTGTATATAACATCCACACTGCCTCGTACCGGTACCCCCTGTATATAACATCCACACTGCCTCGTACCGGTACCCCCTGTATATAACATCCACACTGCCTCGTACCGGTACCCCCTGTATATAACCTCCACACTGACTCGTACCGGTACCCCCTGTATATAACATCCACACTGCCTCGTACCGGTACCCCCTGTATATAACATCCACACTGCCTCGTACCGGTACCCCCTGTATATAACATCCACACTGCCTCGTACCGGTACCCCCTGTATATAACATCCACACTGCCTCGTACCGGTACCCCCTGTATATAACATCCACACTGCCCCGTACCGGTACCCCCTGTATATAACATCCACACTGCCTCGTACCGGTACCCCCTGTATATAACCTCCACACTGCCTCGTACCGGTACCCCCTGTATATAACCTCCACACTGACTCGGTACCGGTACCCCCTGTATATAACATCCACACTGCCTCGTACCGGTACCCCCTGTATATAACATCCACACTGCCTCGTACCGGTACCCCCTGTATATAACCTCCACACTGCCTCGTACCGGTACCCCCTGTATATAACCTCCACACTGCCTCGTACCGGTACCCCCTGTATATAACATCCACACTGCCCCGTACCGGTACCCCCTGTATATAACATCCACACTGCCTCGTACCGGTACCCCCTGTATATAACATCCACACTGCCTCGTACCGGTACCCCCTGTATATAACATCCACACTGACTCGGTACCGGTACCCCCTGTATATAACATCCACACTGCCTCGTACCGGTACCCCCTGTATATAACCTCCACACTGCCCCGTACCGGTACCCCCTGTATATAACATCCACACTGACTCGGTACCGGTACCCCCTGTATATAACATCCACACTGCCTCGTACCGGTACCCCCTGTATATAACATCCACACTGACTCGGTACCGGTACCCCCTGTATATAACATCCACACTGCCTCGTACCGGTACCCCCTGTATATAACATCCACACTGCCCCGTACCGGTACCCCCTGTATATAACATCCACACTGTCTCGTACCGGTACCCCCTGTATATAACATCCACACTGCCTCGTACCGGTACCCCCTGTATATAACATCCACACTGCCTCGTACCGGTACCCCCTGTATATAACATCCACACTGCCTCGTACCGGTACCCCCTGTATATAACATCCACACTGCCTCGTACCGGTACCCCCTGTATATAACCTCCACACTGCCTCGTACCGGTACCCCCTGTATATAACATCCACACTGCCCCATACCGGTACCCCCTGTATATAGCCTCCACACTGCCCCATACCGGTACCCCCTGTATATAACCTCCACACTTCCCCGTACCGGTACCCCCTGTATATAACATCCACACTGCCCCGTACCGGTACCCCCTGTATATAACATCCACACTGCCCCGTACCGGTACCCCCTGTATATAACATCCACACTGCCTCGTACCGGTACCCCCTGTATATAGCCTCCACACTGCCCCGTACCGGTACCCCCTGTATATAACATCCACACTGCCTCGTACCGGTACCCCCTGTATATAACCTCCACACTGCCTCGTACCGGTACCCCCTGTATATAACCTCCACACTGCCTCGTACCGGTACCCCCTGTATATAACATCCACACTGCCCCGTACCGGTACCCCCTGTATATAACATCCACACTGACTCTGTACCGGTACCCCCTGTATATAACATCCTCACTGACTCTGTACCGGTACCCCCTGTATATAACATCCACACTGCCTCGTACCGGTACCCCCTGTATATAACCTCCACACTGACTCTGTACCGGTACCCCCTGTATATAACATCCACACTGCCCCGTACCGGTACCCCCTGTATATAACATCCACACTGCCCCGTACCGGTACCCCCTGTATATAACATCCACACTGCCCCGTACCGGTACCCCCTGTATATAACATCCACACTGCCCCGTACCGGTACCCCCTGTATATAACATCCACACTGCCCCGTACCGGTACCCCCTGTATATAACATCCACACTGCCCCGTACCGGTACCCCCTGTATATAACATCCACACTGCCCCGTACCGGTACCCCCTGTATATAACATCCACACTGCCCCGTACCGGTACCCCCTGTATATAACATCCACACTGCCCCGTACCGGTACCCCCTGTATATAACATCCACACTGCCCCGTACCGGTACCCCCTGTATATAACATCCACACTGCCCCGTACCGGTACCCCTGTATATAACATCCACACTGCCCCGTACCGGTACCCCCTGTATATAACATCCACACTGCCCCGTACCGGTACCCCCTGTATATAACATCCACACTGCCCCGTACCGGTACCCCCTGTATATAACATCCACACTGCCTCGTACCGGTACCCCCTGTATATAACATCCACACTGCCCCGTACCGGTACCCCCTGTATATAACATCCACACTGCCCCGTACCGGTACCCCCTGTATATAACATCCACACTGCCCCGTACCGGTACCCCCTGTATATAACATCCACACTGCCCCGTACCGGTACCCCCTGTATATAACATCCACACTGACTCGTACCGGTACCCCCTGTATATAACATCCACACTGCCCCGTACCGGTACCCCCTGTATATAACATCCACACTGCCCCGTACCGGTACCCCCTGTATATAACATCCACACTGCCCCGTACCGGTACCCCCTGTATATAACATCCACACTGCCCCGTACCGGTACCCCCTGTATATAACATCCACACTGCCCCGTACCGGTACCCCCTGTATATAACATCCACACTGCCCCGTACCGGTACCCCCTGTATATAACATCCACACTGCCCCGTACCGGTACCCCCTGTATATAACCTCCACACTGCCTCGTACCGGTACCCCCTGTATATAACATCCACACTGCCCCGTACCGGTACCCCCTGTATATAACATCCACACTGCCACGTACCGGTACCCCCTGTATATAACATCCACACTGCCCCGTACCGGTACCCCCTGTATATAACATCCACACTGCCCCGTACCGGTACCCCCTGTATATAACATCCACACTGCCTCGTACCGGTACCCCCTGTATATAACCTCCACACTGCCCCGTACCGGTACCCCCTGTCTATAACATCCACACTGCCTCGTACCGGTACCCCCTGTATATAACATCCACACTGCCCCGTACCGGTACCCCCTGTATATAACATCCACACTGCCCCGTACCGGTACCCCCTGTATATAACCTCCACACTGCCCCGTACCGGTACCCCCTGTATATAACATCCACACTGCCTCGTACCGGTACCCCCTGTATATAACATCCACACTGCCTCGTACCGGTACCCCCTGTATATAACCTCCACACTGCCCCGTACCGGTACCCCCTGTATATAACATCCACACTGCCTCGTACCGGTACCCCCTGTATATAACATCCACACTACCTCGTACCGGTACCCCCTGTATATAACATCCACACTGCCTCGTACCGGTACCCCCTGTATATAACATCCACACTGCCTCGTACCGGTACCCCCTGTATATAACATCCACACTGCCTCGTACCGGTACCCCCTGTATATAACATCCACACTGCCTCGTACCGGTACCCCCTGTATATAACATCCACACTGCCTCGTACCGGTACCCCCTGTATATAACATCCACACTGCCCCATACCGGTACCCCCTGTATATAACATCCACACTGCCCCGTACCGGTACCCCCTGTATATAACATCCACACTGCCCCGTACGGGTACCCCCTGTATATAACATTCACACTGCCCCGTACCGGTACCCCCTGTATATAACATCCACACTGCCCCGTACCGGTACCCCCTGTATATAACCTCCACACTGCCTCGTACCGGTACCCCCTGTATATAACATCCACACTGCCCCGTACCGGTACCCCCTGTATATAACATCCACACTGCCTCGGTACCGGTACCCCCTGTATATAACATCCACACTGCCCCGTACCGGTACCCCCTGTATATAACCTCCACACTGCCTCGTACCGGTACCCCCTGTATATAACCTCCACACTGCCCCGTACCGGTACCCCCTGTATATAACATCCACACTGCCTCGTACCGGTACCCCCTGTATATAACATCCACACTGCCTCGTACCGGTACCCCCTGTATATAACATCCACACTGCCTCGTACCGGTACCCCCTGTATATAACATCCACACTGCCTCGTACCGGTACCCCCTGTATATAACATCCACACTGCCTCGTACCGGTACCCCCTGTATATAACATCCACACTGCCTCGTACCGGTACCCCCTGTATATAACATCCACACTGCCTCGTACCGGTACCCCCTGTATATAACATCCACACTGCCTCGTACCGGTACCCCCTGTATATAACATCCACACTGCCCCGTACCGGTACCCCCTGTATATAGCATCCACACTGCCTCGTACCGGTACCCCCTGTATATAACATCCACACTGCCTCGTACCGGTACCCCCTGTATATAACATCCACACTGCCTCGTACCGGTACCCCCTGTATATAACATCCACACTGCCCCATACCGGTACCCCCTGTATATAACATCCACACTGCCCCATACCGGTACCCCCTGTATATAACATCCACACTGCCTCGTACCGGTACCCCCTGTATATAACATCCACACTGCCTCGTACCGGTACCCCCTGTATATAACATCCACACTGCCTCGTACCGGTACCCCCTGTATATAACATCCACACTGCCTCGTACCGGTACCCCCTGTATATAACATCCACACTGCCTCGTACCGGTACCCCCTGTATATAACATCCACACTGCCTCGTACCGGTACCCCCTGTATATAACATCCACACTGCCTCGTACCGGTACCCCCTGTATATAACATCCACACTGCCTCGTACCGGTACCCCCTGTATATAACATCCACACTGCCCCGTACCGGTACCCCCTGTATATAACATCCACACTGCCCCGTACCGGTACCCCCTGTATATAACATCCACACTGCCTCGTACCGGTACCCCCTGTATATAACATCCACACTGCCTCGTACCGGTACCCCCTGTATATAGCATCCACACTGCCTCGTACCGGTACCCCCTGTATATAACATCCACACTGCCTCGTACCGGTACCCCCTGTATATAACATCCACACTGCCCCGTACCGGTACCCCCTGTATATAACATCCACACTGCCCCGTACCGGTACCCCCTGTATATAACATCCACACTGCCTCGTACCGGTACCCCCTGTATATAACATCCACACTGCCCCATACCGGTACCCCCTGTATATAACATCCACACTGCCCCATACCGGTACCCCCTGTATATAACATCCACACTGCCCCGTACCGGTACCCCCTGTATATAACATCCACACTGCCCCGTACCGGTACCCCCTGTATATAACATCCACACTGCCCCATACTGGTACCCCCTGTATATAACATCCACACTGCCCCGTACCGGTACCCCCTGTATATAACATCCACACTGCCCCGTACCGGTACCCCCTGTATATAACATCCACACTGCCCCGTACCGGTACCCCCTGTATATAACATCCACACTGCCTCGTACCGGTACCCCCTGTATATAACATCCACACTGCCTCGTACCGGTACCCCCTGTATATAGCATCCACACTGCCTCGTACCGGTACCCCCTGTATATAACATCCACACTGCCTCGTACCGGTACCCCCTGTATATAACATCCACACTGCCTCGTACCGGTACCCCCTGTATATAACATCCACACTGCCTCGTACCGGTACCCCCTGTATATAACATCCACACTGCCTCGTACCGGTACCCCCTGTATATAACATCCACACTGCCCCGTACCGGTACCCCCTGTATATAACATCCACACTGCCCCGTACCGGTACCCCCTGTATATAACATCCACACTGCCCCGTACCGGTACCCCCTGTATATAACATCCACACTGCCCCGTACCGGTACCCCCTGTATATAACATCCACACTGCCCCGTACCGGTACCCCCTGTATATAACATCCACACTGCCCCGTACCGGTACCCCCTGTATATAACATCCACACTGCCTCGTACCGGTACCCCCTGTATATAGCATCCACACTGCCTCGTACCGGTACCCCCTGTATATAACATCCACACTGCCCCGTACCGGTACCCCCTGTATATAACATCCACACTGCCCCGTACCGGTACCCCCTGTATATAACATCCACACTGCCCCGTACCGGTACCCCCTGTATATAACATCCACACTGCCCCATACCGGTACCCCCTGTATATAACATCCACACTGCCCCGTACCGGTACCCCCTGTATATAACATCCACACTGCCCCGTACCGGTACCCCCTGTATATAACATCCACACTGCCCCGTACCGGTACCCCCTGTATATAACATCCACACTGCCTCGTACCGGTACCCCCTGTATATAACATCCACACTGCCCCGTACCGGTACCCCCTGTATATAACATCCACACTGCCCCGTACCGGTACCCCCTGTATATAACATCCACACTGCCCCGTACCGGTACCCCCTGTATATAACATCCACACTGCCTCGTACCGGTACCCCCTGTATATAACATCCACACTGCCCCGTACCGGTACCCCCTGTATATAACATCCACACTGCCTCGTACCGGTACCCCCTGTATATAACATCCACACTGCCCCGTTACGGTACCCCCTGTATATAACATCCACACTGCCCCGTACCGGTACCCCCTGTATATAACATCCACACTGACTCAGTACCGGTACCCCCTGTATATAACATCCACACTGCCCCGTACTGGTACCCCCTGTATATAACATCCACACTGACTCAGTACCGGTACCCCCTGTATATAACATCCACACTGCCCCGTACCGGTACCCCCTGTATATAACATCCACACTGCCCCGTACCGGTACCCCCTGTATATAACATCCACACTGCCCCGTACCGGTACCCCCTGTATATAACATCCACACTGCCCCGTACCGGTACCCCCTGTATATAACATCCACACTGCCCCGTACCGGTACCCCCTGTATATAACCTCCACACTGCCCCGTACCGGTACCCCCTGTATATAACATCCACATTGCCCCGTACCGGTACCCCCTGTATATAACATCCACACTGCCTCGTACCGGTACCCCCTGTATATAACATCCACACTGCCCCGTACCGGTACCCCCTGTATATAACATCCACACTGCCCCGTACCGGTACCCCCTGTATATAACATCCACATTGCCCCGTACCGGTACCCCCTGTATATAACATCCACACTGCCCCGTACCGGTACCCCCTGTATATAACATCCACACTGCCCCGTACCGGTACCCCCTGTATATAACATCCACACTGCCCCGTACCGGTACCCCCTGTATATAACATCCACATTGCCCCGTACCGGTACCCCCTGTATATAACATCCACACTGCCCCGTACCGGTACCCCCTGTATATAGCATCCACACTGCCCCGTACCGGTACCCCCTGTATATAACATCCACACTGCCCCGTACCGGTACCCCCTGTATATAACATCCACACTGCCCCGTACCGGTACCCCCTGTATATAACATCCACACTGCCCCGTACCGGTACCCCCTGTATATAACATCCACACTGCCCCGTACCGGTACCCCCTGTATATAGCATCCACACTGCCCCGTACCGGTACCCCCTGTATATAACATCCACACTGCCCCGTACCGGTACCCCCTGTATATAGCATCCACACTGCCCCGTACCGGTACCCCCTGTATATAACATCCACACTGACTCAGTACCGGTACCCCCTGTATATAACATCCACACTGCCCCGTACCGGTACCCCCTGTATATAACATCCACACTGCCCCGTACTGGTACCCCCTGTATATAACATCCACACTGACTCAGTACCGGTACCCCCTGTATATAACATCCACACTGCCCCGTACTGGTACCCCCTGTATATAACATCCACACTGACTCAGTACCGGTACCCCCTGTATATAACATCCACACTGCCCCGTACCGGTACCCCCTGTATATAACATCCACACTGCCCCGTACCGGTACCCCCTGTATATAACATCCACACTGCCCCGTACCGGTACCCCCTGTATATAACATCCACACTGCCCCGTACCGGTACCCCCTGTATATAACATCCACACTGCCCCGTACCGGTACCCCCTGTATATAACCTCCACACTGCCCCGTACCGGTACCCCCTGTATATAACATCCACATTGCCCCGTACCGGTACCCCCTGTATATAACATCCACACTGCCTCGTACCGGTACCCCCTGTATATAACATCCACACTGCCCCGTACCGGTACCCCCTGTATATAACATCCACACTGCCCCGTACCGGTACCCCCTGTATATAACATCCACATTGCCCCGTACCGGTACCCCCTGTATATAACATCCACACTGCCCCGTACCGGTACCCCCTGTATATAACATCCACACTGCCCCGTACCGGTACCCCCTGTATATAACATCCACACTGCCCCGTACCGGTACCCCCTGTATATAACATCCACATTGCCCCGTACCGGTACCCCCTGTATATAACATCCACACTGCCCCGTACCGGTACCCCCTGTATATAGCATCCACACTGCCCCGTACCGGTACCCCCTGTATATAACATCCACACTGCCCCGTACCGGTACCCCCTGTATATAACATCCACACTGCCCCGTACCGGTACCCCCTGTATATAACATCCACACTGCCCCGTACCGGTACCCCCTGTATATAACATCCACACTGCCCCGTACCGGTACCCCCTGTATATAGCATCCACACTGCCCCGTACCGGTACCCCCTGTATATAACATCCACACTGCCCCGTACCGGTACCCCCTGTATATAACATCCACACTGCCCCGTACCGGTACCCCCTGTATATAACATCCACACTGCCTCGTACCGGTACCCCCTGTATATAACATCCACACTGACTTGGTACCGGTACCCCCTGTATATAACATCCACACTGCCCCATACCGGTACCCCCTGTATATAACATCCACACTGCCCCGTACCGGTACCCCCTGTATATAACATCCACACTGCCCCGTACCGGTACCCCCTGTATATAACATCCACACTGCCCCGTACCGGTACCCCCTGTATATAACATCCACACTGCCCCGTACCGGTACCCCCTGTATATAACCTCCACACTGCCTCGTACCGGTACCCCCTGTATATAACATCCACACTGCCCCGTACCGGTACCCCCTGTATATAACATCCACACTGCCCCGTACCGGTACCCCCTGTATATAACATCCACACTGCCCCGTACCGGTACCCCCTGTATATAACATCCACACTGCCCCGTACCGGTACCCCCTGTATATAACATCCACACTGCCCCGTACCGGTACCCCCTGTATATAACATCCACACTGCCTCGTACCGGTACCCCCTGTATATAACATCCACACTGCCCCGTACCGGTACCCCCTGTATATAACCTCCACACTGCCTCGTACCGGTACCCCCTGTATATAACATCCACACTGCCCCGTACCGGTACCCCCTGTATATAACATCCACACTGCCCCGTACCGGTACCCCCTGTATATAACATCCACACTGCCCCGTACCGGTACCCCCTGTATATAACATCCACACTGCCCCGTACCGGTACCCCCTGTATATAACATCCACACTGCCTCGTACCGGTACCCCCTGTATATAACATCCACACTGCCCCGTACCGGTACCCCCTGTATATAACATCCACACTGCCCCGTACCGGTACCCCCTGTATATAACATCCACACTGCCTCGTACCGGTACCCCCTGTATATAACATCCACACTGCCCCGTACCGGTACCCCCTGTATATAACATCCACACTGCCTCGTACCGGTACCCCCTGTATATAACATCCACACTGCCCCGTACCGGTACCCCCTGTATATAACATCCACACTGCCCCGTACCGGTACCCCCTGTATATAACATCCACACTGCCTCGTACCGGTACCCCCTGTATATAACATCCACACTGCCCCGTACCGGTACCCCCTGTATATAACATCCACACTGCCTCGTACCGGTACCCCCTGTATATAACATTCACACTGCCTCGTACCGGTACCCCCTGTATATAACATCCACACTGCCCCGTACCGGTACCCCCTGTATATAACATCCACACTGCCTCGTACCGGTACCCCCTGTATATAACATTCACACTGCCTCGTACCGGTACCCCCTGTATATAACATCCACACTGCCTCGTACCGGTACCCCCTGTATATAACCTCCACACTGCCCCGTACCGGTACCCCCTGTATATAACATCCACACTGCCTCGTACCGGTACCCCCTGTATATAACATCCACACTGCCCCGTACCGGTACCCCCTGTATATAACATCCACACTGCCCCGTACCGGTACCCCCTGTATATAACATCCACACTTCCTCGTACCGGTACCCCCTGTATATAACATCCACACTGCCCCGTACCGGTACCCCCTGTATATAACATCCACACTGCCCCGTACCGGTACCCCCTGTATATAACATCCACACTGCCTCGTACCGGTACCCCCTGTATATAACCTCCACACTGCCCCGTACCGGTACCCCCTGTATATAACATCCACACTGCCTCGTACCGGTACCCCCTGTATATAACCTCCACACTGCCCCGTACCGGTACCCCCTGTATATAACCTCCACACTGCCCCGTACCGGTACCCCCTGTATATAACATCCACACTGCCCCGTACCGGTACCCCCTGTATATAACATCCACACTGCCTCGTACCGGTACCCCCTGTATATAACATCCACACTGCCCCGTACCGGTACCCCCTGTATATAACATCCACACTGCCTCGTACCGGTACCCCCTGTATATAACCTCCACACTGCCCCGTACCGGTACCCCCTGTATATAACATCCACACTGCCTCGTACCGGTACCCCCTGTATATAACCTCCACACTGCCCCGTACCGGTACCCCCTGTATATAACCTCCACACTGCCCCGTACCGGTACCCCCTGTATATAACATCCACACTGCCCCCTGTCTGTAGCCTCGTTATTGTTACGTTTTTGTGTTACGTTTTATAATGACATTTTTTTTGTATTTTTGTATTTTTTTCCCCAAATCTTTTTTTCAATATTTGTCTTAACTCTTCTTGAACTGCACTGTTGGTTAAGGGCTTGTAAGTGTGCATTTCGCAGTAAGGTCTACACTTGTTGTTGTTGTATTCGGCGCATGTAATAAATAAAGTTTGATTTGATTTACTACACAGGAAAAGATGTCCTCCTTTGGAGAGAGCATGTTAGTCAGCTACTGTAATCACCAATAGTTTCATTCTCCAATATGATATTGTACAGTCCTGTGTGTGTGTGTGTGTGTGTGTGTGTGGGATGGAGGGAGGGAGAGAGGGAGGGAGAGAGGGAGGGAGGGAGGGAGGGAGGGAGGGAGGGAGGGAGGGAGGGAGGGAGGGAGGGAGGGAGGGAGGGAGGGAGGGAGGGAGGGAGGGAGGGAGGGAGGGAGGAGAGTCCATATACTATACTTTAGAAATCATTTTTCCCTCGTTCCCAAAGGTCCATTATAAAGAATAGACCACTAGATTGTCGGGTGTGTAAATAATTGAACGTTTTGTTTACAGTCAAATCAGGCATTCAAATATGTTCACATTGGAAGCATCTGAAGACTAGACTGATTAAATGGTTCAGGTGTTGATGTTTTGAAATATTGCAAACCCTGCTGAAGAGTTGGACAGAGTAAGGAGACCTGTGGGAGCTGCTAATAGAAATCAGTATGGAGTAATGGAGTTGTTAATGTCCTCTGAAGGAGCACTGAGCTGCATAGTACACACACACGCACGCACGCACGCACGCACGCACGCACACACACACACACACACACACACACACACACACACACACACACACACACACACACACACACACACACACACACTGCATGGCTTCTGGAGTCAGACAGGTTCCATGCTGAGAAGTGATTAGCTGTTTAACATGTTCATATACAGTTGCTATAACAACACACACCAGTCAGCTAGGTAACATGTTCATATACAGTTGCTATAACAACACACACCAAAGTCAGCTGTTTACCATGTTCATATACAGTTGCTATAACAACACACACCAGTCAGCTATGTAACATGTTCATATACAGTTGCTATAACAACACACACCAAAGTTAGCCATTTCGACCACTCTTGATAGCTGTTTGGACCCCTTCGTTCTATGGGTGGAAAAGTGTGTGACTGTGGTGGTCTCAGTGGAAACTCTGTGTCATTCACTGGCAAGTTGAGCCCGTAGTTCCAGTAGAATAATTGTCTTACAGTTTTTTTCGATTGCTAAACGACAGTGGACACAACTGGAGTCACATGTGCAAAACTCTAACTACAGTCTGCACAGCAGCAGTTCATGTGGACCAAACTCTAGTTCGTTTTTCATTGCTTGAACACAGTTTTCAAAACTCTACACACTTATCCCATGACTTTAACCACAACCTGCACAACACTGTGGATTTACAGCACTTTGTTAAAATGCTAACACACTGCTGTCAAAACTGTGAACCACACATTCAAAACGGAATAGATTTCAGCCTTGTGCCTTTCAAACACTGCTGATTGCAATTTCAGCTGAAAGGCTAAGCAGGTGTCTTGTTTTAGACTTGTTAGTGAACACACACACATATTACAGTATATATAAGTAGAGCTCAGAAAGACTCATTTTGGAAATGGAACAAGGAACATGGGTTCGTGGAGGGAGAAGGATGGCAGGGAGAGGGCGGATGCGTGGAGGAAGACAAAGAAGACAAAGAGCTGTTATTTCAGATGAAATAAGGGCTACACTTATAGACCATGTCGTGAACCATGGTCTCTCATTGAGAGAGGCAGGGTTGAGGGTGCAACCCAATCTGCAAAGATCCACAGTGGCATCTGTAATGCGAATTTTCCACCATGCAAACAGGTGAGAGTTACATCCTTACAGTAAATGAAAACATTACAGGAATCTATTTTGTATTGCAATTATAGAATATTTACACAGATTACAGTAAGTTTGACTGTAAAATATATTTTTACAACAGGACCCAAAGGCTGCCCCCAACAGGGGGAAGAGGAAAAATATTTTCAGATGCGCAGGAAAATGCTATTGTTGACATGGTTGTTGTCAACAATGCAATAAAACTGTGGGAGATTCAAGATAGAGTGCTGGCTGATAATGCTATATTTGAAAATGTTAATTCTGTCAGCACAACAACTATTGCTCGAGTCCTAAAGAAACACCAAGTTACAATGAAACAGTTATACACTGTACCGTTCGAGAGAAACAGTGAACGGGTAAAAGAGCAAAGATACCAATATGTCCAGGTAAGACGTCTGAGGTTACATACACAGCTATACAAAATATTTATAGTAAAAAAAAACACTAGCATTTCTACAGTAAAACTGTGCACTTACTGTTTTTCAGAGAGTAATGGAGGTGGAAGCACTGGAAAGACCACATTCATTTGTATTTATCGATGAAGCTGGATTTAACCTTGCCAAAACACGGCGCAGAGGAAGGAATGTTAAAGGTCAAAGGGCCACTGTGGAGGTTCCAGGCCAAAGGGGGGGAAATATCACCATGTGTGCTGCAATGGCCAATGATGGTTTGCTTCTAAACACACCACTCATTGGCCCATACAACACAGAAAGGCTTATAGCTTTCCTAGAAAAGCTCTATGCTCAGATCGTGCCAGCAGAACAGGGGGAGCCAGTAAGAAACCCCCAAGTTTTTGTCATAGTTTGCGATAACGTTGCTTTTCACCACTCTGCAGCTGTCACAGATTGGTTTGCAGCACATCACAGATTTATGGTTTTGTACCTGCCTGTATATTCACCCTTCCTCAACCCAATAGAGGAGTTTTTCTCTGCCTGGAGGTGGAAAGTGTTTGGTCACCACCCACATGACCAAATGTCTCCTTTGGAAGCCATGCGTGCCGGATGTGAGGACACGAGTCCAGAGGACTGCCAGGGATGGATAAGGCACTCCAGAAGGTTCTTCCCCAGGTGCATGGCAAGAGAAAACATTAGATGTGATGTTGAAGAAAACCTGTGGCCTGATGCTAGAGAGAGGCAGGATTAGCCCCTCAATTATTTGTTTGAATTACAGTATGTACTTTTATTTTCTACCTTTTTTTTCTCATTACTGTAATACCGTAAATTACTACAGACTATTGAAGCAAACTGCTAATTTTAATTTACCTTAAAGAATTGTTATGTTCTAAAAATATATATAAATCATGTGAAAGAATGTCACTCTTTTCTTTGAAGAAAATATTACTTTGTATGAAGTCACTGAAATTGTTCAAACTGTAAAGATAAAAAGTTTGTATTTTCTGTATTGGTGTTTGATGCTAGTGTTTTTACTTTCAGTGTGTTCTGAGTGACCGTGTGTGTTATCTCAGTGAGGGTTGTGCATAGTGTTAGGCTGCACTGAGCGTGTTTTGAGCCATGTGTTAAGAGTTGTGTTGCTTGGAATGAGTTTTGCAGGTGATGTGAACTGTTTAGCTCAGGTGACTGTTGGTAGTGCAGACTGTAGTTAGAGTTTTGCACATGTGACTCCAGTTGTGCCCACTGTCGTTTAGCAATCGAAAAAAACTGTAATAGAGCAGAATGAATCTGGTCACTGTAACTCACGTTCACGTCAAATCATTTATGGTCAATTGGAGGGACAATCTGTTCCAGAGAGAGTTTAATCTACGGATTTCATGACACCAGGTGACTGGCCATGAGGAGGAAGGTGTTGAGTTGGCCAGCAGTCCCAGAACAGCAGAAAACATTTAAACACCTGGAAGATCTGCACATATTCCTCTCCTCAGTATATCTCCCTCTCTGCCCTGACATATACTCTGAACCAAAACAGGATCCAAACCAATAAGAAGATCCAAGACAAATAGAGGATGAGAGGACTGGGAGTAAAACTACAGGAGACCTGGACCTGAGACCTACCAGCTACCTACTGGGACAAACCTGGACCTGAGACCTACCATCTACCTACTGGGACATATCTGGACCTGAGGTCTACCATCTACCTACTGGGACAAACCTGAACCTGAGACCTACCATCTACCTACTGGGACAAACCTGGACCTGAGACCTACCATCTACCTACTGGGACATATCTGGACCTGAGGTCTACCATCTACCTACTGGGACAAACCTGAACCTGAGACCTACCATCTACCTACTGGGACATATCTGGACCTGAGGTCTACCATCTACCTACTGGGACAAACCTGGACCTGAGAAATACCAGCTACCTACTGGGACAAACCTGGACCTGAGACCTACCATCTACCTACTGGGACAAACCTGGTCCTGAGACCTACCATCTACCTACTGGGACAAACCTGGACCTGAGACCTACCAGCTACCTACTGGGACAAACCTGGACCTGAGACCTACCAGCTACCTACTGGGACAAACCTGGACCTGAGACCTACCATCTACCTACTGGGACAAACCTGGACCTGAGACCTACCATCTACCTACTGGGACAAACCTGGTCCTGAGACCTACCATCTACCTACTGGATACAAACCTGGTCCTGAGACCTACCATCTACCTACTGGGACAAACCTGGACCTGAGACCTACCATCTACCTACTGGATACAAACCTGGTCCTGAGACCTACCATCTACCTACTGGATACAAACCTGGTCCTGAGACCTACCATCTACCTACTGGATACAAACCTGGTCCTGAGACCTACCATCTACCTACTGGATACAAACCTGGTCCTGAGACCTACCATCTACCTACTGGATACAAACCTGGTCCTGAGACCTACCATCTACCTACTGGGACAAACCTGGACCTGAGACCTACCATCTACCTACTGGGACAAACCTGGTCCTGAGACCTACCATCTACCTACTGGATACAAACCTGGTCCTGAGACCTACCATCTACCTACTGGGACAAACCTGGACCTGAGACCTACCATCTACCTACTGGATACAAACCTGGTCCTGAGACCTACCATCTACCTACTGGATACAAACCTGGTCCTGAGACCTACCATCTACCTACTGGATACAAACCTGGTCCTGAGACCTACCATCTACCTACTGGATACAAACCTGGTCCTGAGACCTACCATCTACCTACTGGATACAAACCTGGACCTGAGACCTACCATCTACCTACTGGATACAAACCTGGTCCTGAGACCTACCATCTACCTACTGGGACAAACCTGGACCTGAGACCTACCATCTACCTACTGGGACAAACCTGGACCTGAGGTCTACCATCTACCTACTGGATACAAACCTGGACCTGAGACCTACCATCTACCTACTGGGACAAACCTGGACCTGAGACCTACCATCTACCTACTGGGACATATCTGGACCTGAGGTCTACCATCTACCTACTGGGACAAACCTGAACCTGAGACCTACCATCTACCTACTGGGACATATCTGGACCTGAGGTCTACCATCTACCTACTGGGACAAACCTGGACCTGAGAAATACCAGCTACCTACTGGGACAAACCTGGACCTGAGACCTACCATCTACCTACTGGATACAAACCTGGACCTGAGACCTACCATCTACCTACTGGGACAAACCTGGACCTGAGACCTACCATCTACCTACTGGATACAAACCTGGTCCTGAGACCTACCATCTACCTACTGGGACAAACCTTGACCTGAGGTCTACCATCTACCTACTGGGACAAACCTGGTCCTGAGGTCTACCATCTACCTACTGGGACAAACCTGGCCTTGGAGCCTGGAGGTGTCAACTCTGAGGTGTTGGATGACTGGATCTCAGAGATGGACTGTGGCACTTCAAATACAATGCTACTTACTCCTGATTGCGATATAAACATGCTTCTGAATACATTAAATATATGAATCCATTGCAGCCCTAGATTGGTGTTGTGGGATTGACCGTGTTAAAAATGTGTAATTACTGATTGACGGTGTTAACAATGTGTAACCACTGATTGACAGTGTTAACAATGTGTAACCACTGATTGACAGTGTTAACAATGTGTAACCACTGATTGACAGTGTTAACAATGTGTAACCACTGATTGACAGTGTTAACAATGTGTAACCACTGATTGACGGTGTTAACAATGTGTAACCACTGATTGACAGTGTTAACAATGTGTTATTACTGATTGACAGTGTTAACAATGTGTAACCACTGATTGACAGTGTTAACAATGTGTAACCACTGATTGACAGTGTTAACAATGTGTAACCACTAATTGACAGTGTTAACAATTTGTAACCACTGATTGACAGTGTTAACAATGTGTAACCACTGATTGACAGTGTTAACAATGTGTAACCACTGATTGACGGTGTCAACAATGTGTAACCACTGATTGACAGTGTTAACAATGTGTAACCACTGATTGACAGTGTTAACAATGTGTAACCACTAATTGACAGTGTTAACAATGTGTAACCACTGACTGACAGTGTTAACAATGTGTTATTACTGATTGACAGTGTTAACAATGTGTAACCACTGATTGACAGTGTTAACAATGTGTTATTACTGATTGACAGTGTTAACAATGTGTAACCACTGATTGACAGTGTTAACAATGTGTAACCACTAATTGACAGTGTTCACAATGTGTAATTACTGATTGACAGTGTTAACAATGTGTAACCACTGATTGACAGTGTTCACAACAGAGATAAAGTAGATTTGTAAATACTGTGTTGTTGACTGACTGATTATTGAAGCAGAACAACAGAATACCTCTGAGCAACTCCTGTGGAGGCCATCTCCATTCACTACAAGCTGTCAGGTTAGCACTGCTGCCCCCTGCAGGTGATATGAAGAAAGTATTACTTCAAATGTGCTACTGAAACTGATCACTATCAGTCCTCATACAGGCCAGGTGGAAGTTCATAGACTTCACAAAGAGCATCAAAATAATTACTTTCATACACTCTTATACTCTCTAGATCTCTATTATTCAGACAAGTTATCTTTTGGGACTGAGTCCAATCTGACAGCCTCTGATAGTTTCATGATTTTGGGGTGGCAGGTAGCCTAGCGTTTAGAGCCAGTAACCGAAGGGTTGCTGGATCGAATCCCCGAGCTGACAAGGTACAAATCTGTCGTTCTGCCCCTGAACAAGGCACTGTTCCCCGGTAGGCCGTAATCACACATAAGAATTTGTTCTTAACTGGCTTGCCTAGTTAAATAAAGGTAAAGATTTTTTTTAAATAACATAATTTCAAGAGGATTATTTTTAGTTATGGGCTGGCATATCAAACCATAAGAGATTCACTTTTACTGCCAAAGTGGATTTTTCCAGAGACAAGGTATTTAGAGGTATTTTACTGTGTAGAGAGAGAAATAGACCACATCACTGACCATACTGTGATAAAATAAAACCTTTCCTCCTCCTTACCCTACAGATCCTTAACGAGCTGGAATTGCTTTTTGTCGTGTCCAGGGGTGGAATTAAAAAAGTTATTCTGGAAACTCAGCACTGTAATATAAATAACCATGGGAACTCAACTAAAAAAATATACTAAAAATAATATTTAGTGTCTAAATGGGGCTTTGGGATATTGGTTTCCATGAGTTCCCTCCAAACTAAAGTTTGCTATTGTTTTCACTTCATTCTTTTTGAATTAATTATATATACCATAGAGACACTCATTGGCTAAAACACACGACATGCTCACAACATTCTCACAATCCTGTATTAGGATGTAATTCCACAGTCTCATCACATGGCTGTTGTGGATCAAAGTGGGATCTGTTCCCTGAGCATCTCTTCTTCCTGTAACACTCAGGAGAAGTTGGCCTGAGTAGACACTGATCTTGGGTCAGTTTGGCATTTTCCCCACTAATGGTTAAGGTTAGGATTGGGGAGGGTAAGCTGATCTTAGATCTGTACCCAAGGGAAACTTCACCCTGGAGTTTAACAGTCATTGAGGCGTGATCTGATGACTTCTTAATCGCCTGCACTGTGACTCTCACATGATGCTGCTAGAATCCCTGGGAGCCCTGGAATATATTCATTAGGAACCAAACAAAAGCAACGGTCCAAAACAGGGAGTGTTCTACATGAATTTGACCAATAAGAAACTATTTTTCCGTTACAAGTTATTTAGCTACAGTGTAGATTAATGAATACACTCTTCTGTCTGCTGGAGCCCTGAACTAACTACACACCCACCACACCACACTGCATAGAGCTGTACTGACCTGGCTTCCACCAGCTCAACTCTCTCCCTTTCTCCTCAGACAGTCTCCTCTCCTCTCCGCTAGTCTCGTAAACTGACCGGAAGACGGGGAGAACCGCCTCTCACACATTGATTAGCTGAGAGGACAGTGGAAGAATAGTTTCTGAGAGGACAGGAGAATGATATTTTCTGAAAGAACAAGGGAGGAATAGTTTCTGAGAGGACAGGAGAATAACATTTTCTGAAAGAACAAGGGAGGAATAGTTTCTGAGAGGACAGGAGAATAATAGTTTCTGAGAGGACAGGAGAAGAATAGTTTCTGAGAGGACAGAGGGAGAACCGTTTCCTGGCAGCTAGGAAGATGAGGAGATTGCAGTCCATGAGATGGTTTAGTTTTCCCTGGTTGAGGAGAGAGACCTCACAGACTGAGACCAGCCCACTCATACCAAAGGTACAGTAACTGTATGTCTGTCTGACAACCTGTATGCTGTTAGTTATGTACTTACTGTACATACTTTTGAATAGAGTTTACAGTCCCCTGAACATTGCAAGCATAGACAAATAATTGAATAAAAGGACTTGCAACCTTTAACCCTGTCAATTTGACTGGTAAAGTAATGCGTAAACTCCAATGGCTACCAGTCCACCCGTTATGCAATTCTTGACTTGGATGGGGAGACCCATTCTATAGATTCCAATTCTATGGTTGCAAGTAGGCTAAACCTAAAGACAACGACCACTACAGACTGAACTTGATGAGTTGTTTTTGCCTCAGTGAAATCTCATTGTTTATTGTCTGTCCTCTTTCCTCTTTGAAGACAGACACAGATAGAGAGTTGTCAGGAGTCCTTCAGGGGACTGACGAGAGCAGCACAGAAGAACAGGCTCCAGAACCAGGACCAAATGATGGACCAGGGAACCATGTTAGAACCAGGGAGGTAAAACCCAGAGCCCGTAGCAGGCCCTTCTCCCTGAGAGACTGCCTTCTCAAGTACCTCCTGTTCTTCAGCAACCTCCTCTTCACGGTGCTAGGCCTGGTGGTCCTGGCCCTGGGACTGTGGGGCCTCATCAACAAGGAATCCTTTGCTCAGGAGAAAATAGGACAGATCAGCACCGACCCCATGCTGGTGTTTGTGGTGCTGGGTTTGGTGCTGTCTATCCTCTGCCTGTCTGGCTGTGTGGGGGCTCTGAGAGAGAACTGCTGCCTGCTCCAGGTCTTCTCAGCCACCGTGCTGGTCCTGGTAGCAGCCCAGGTCCTAGCGGCCATTGTGGCCTACAGCCTGCAGGGACAGATAGAGGGATACCTGAGGTCAGGTATGCTGGCTGCCATGGTACGTTACCAGGATGACCTGGACCTGAGGTTCATCACAGATGAGATCCAGATAGGACTGCAGTGCTGCGGGGCCGACACCTACAGAGACTGGGAGGTCAACATGTGAGTGAGATGTGACTGACCAGACCATTGACATGATGACTTGTGATGACATGGTCCATTGACTGACACACAGCCTTGTGAACTGATGTCTGTCCATGTGGGTTGTTACTATCATTTTGATAGTTTTGTTAGTTATGAGCAGGTCTCTGAGTTAATCTCAGAGAATAACATGTATGAACAAAGATAAAATAAAATGTATAAAATATAAATCTGTCAAAGATGATATGTTACATAACTAGGGTTATTGCTTTTATGTCACATACTATTATCCAAGCAGCCAATTGAATTGCTTCTCCCCTCCTATGTCCTCTTCATCCCAGGTACTATAACTGCTCTGCCCCGGGGGTGCTGTCCTGTGGGGTCCCTGCTACCTGCTGTGTGGACCCTCTGGAGAACGGCACGGTGTGGAACTCCCAGTGTGGAGTAGGATCCCAGCAGCTGGATGAGTTCTCTGCTCAGAGCGTCATCTTCCTGGGGGGCTGTTTGGGGGGCATGTCCCGCTGGATAGAGCAGCACACAGGCCTGATAGGAGCCGTGGGTATCGTCCTACTGGGGGTTCAGATCATCACTCTGTTCATCACCACACGACTGATGGATAACATCCAGTGCAGTAAAGCTACAAGTTAATAAGACCTAGTGGAGTAAAGCTACAAGATAAAAACATCTAGTGGAGTAAAGCTACAAGATAATAACATCTAGTGGAGTAAAGCTACAAGATAATAACATCCAGTGCAGTAAAGCTACATGATAACATCTAGTGGAGTAAAGCTACATGATAATAACATCTAGTGGAGTAAAGCTACAAGATAATAACATCTAGTGGAGTAAAGCTACAAGATAATAACATCTAGTGGAGTAAAGCTACAAGATAATAACATCTAGTGGAGTAAAGCTACAAGATAATAACATCTAGTGGAGTAAAGCTACAAGATAATAACATCTAGTGGAGTAAAGCTACAAGATAATAACATCTAGTGGAGTAAAGCTACATGATAATAACATCTAGTGGAGTAAAGCTACAAGATAATAACATCTAGTGGAGTAAAGCTACAACATAATAACATCTAGTGGAGTAAAGCTACAACATAATAACATCTAGTGGAGTAAAGCTACAACATAATAACATCTAGTGGAGTAAAGCTACAAGTTAATAACATCTAGTGGAGTAAAGCTACAAGATAATAACATCTAGTGGAGTAAAGCTACAAGATAATAACATCTAGTGGAGTAAAGCTACAAGATAATAACATCTAGTGGAGTAAAGCTACAAGATAATAACATCTAGTGGAGTAAAGCTACAAGATAATAACATCTAGTGGAGTAAAGCTACAAGATAATAACATCTAGTGGAGTAAAGCTACAAGATAATAACATCTAGTGGAGTAAAGCAACAAGATAATAACATCTAGTGGATTAAAGCTAAAAGATAATAACATCCAGTACAGTAAAGCTACAAGATAATAACATCTAGTGGAGTAAAGCAACAAGATAATAACATCTAGTGGATTAAAGCTAAAAGATAATAACATCCAGTACAGTAAAGCTACAAGTTAATAACATCTAGTGGAGTAAAGCAACAAGATAATAACATCTAGTGGATTAAAGCTAAAAGATAATAACATCCAGTACAGTAAAGCTACAAGTTAATAACATCTAGTGGAGTAAAGCAACAAGATAATAACATCTAGTGGATTAAAGCTAAAAGATAATCACATCTAGTGGAGTAAAGCTACATGATAACATCCATGATGCTAGCTGGACTCTTATTATCACTATGGACAAAAACTGTAACCATGGAAATGTATTATGATTATTATACTGTAAATGTATTGGCTATCGTGTTAGTGAAACCCTACAATGTATTGGCTAGTGTGTTAGTGGAACACTACAATGTCCTGGCTATCGTGTTAGTGAAACCCTACAATGTATTGGCTAGTGTGTTAGTGGAACACTACAATGTATTGGCTAGCGTGTTAGTGAAACCCTACAATGTATTGGCTAGTGTGTTAGTGGAACACTACAATGTATTGGCTAGCGCGTGTGTTGTAATAGTGCAATAGAGCAGTGTTCAGTTAGGATTCAGTTAGGATTTAGTTAGGATTCAGTTAGGATTCAGTTAGGATTCAGTTAGGAATTCAGTTAGGATTCAGTTAGGATTCAGTTAGGAATTCAACATGAAATTCCATCGGGGACTACGTTGGAAACAAGTTGAATCTATTTAACAAGTTGGTCCCTTGTTGTATTGTTGTTAAAGACAGGAAGCCGTAATAGTCTAGAATGTGTCGGCCAACAGAGAGATCTTATCAGTACCAAGACCATCCATCCCTGGAATATCATCTCCAAACCCGAGGAAAACAATCAACATCACTTTGTTGTTATAGAACATTATTAGAACGGCCAGATCATCAACTGTAAACTATCTAAATGTTGTCACTGTTGAGGTTGTATGGCTGGAGATGAATTGTTTCACACTGTATATTCAAATCATTACTCTAATCATTATATCTCCACCAGTGGTGGCTAGTGGACAGAGATATCAGAGGATCAGCTCATTGTAATCAACTACATTTCAGCCATTAGAATAGGCCTGTACTCCTATATCTTCACCCAGCAGCCTCCTCTGTTCTCTACCCACAAAAGCATTGAGTACCACTGAATTACCTTGTATAGAAATCAAATGAAAAGTGCTGGAGTCATGTGTCGTGGTAACACTGCTGACTGGAATAGTGCTGGAGTCAGTTCTAGTGGTAACACTGCTGACTAGAATAGTGCTGGAGTCATGTCTAGTGGTAACACTGCTGACTAGAGTAGTGCTGTAGTCAGGTCTAGTGGTAACAATGCTGACTAGAATAGTGCTGTAGTCAGGTCTAGTGGTAACACTGCTGACTAGAATAGTGCTGGAGTCAGGTCTAGTGGTAACACTGCTGACTAGAATAGTGCTGGAGTCATGTCTAGTGGTAACACTGCTGACTAGAGTAGTGCTGGAGTCAGGTCTAGTGGTAACACTGCTGACTAGAGTAGTGCTGGAGTCAGGTCTAGTGGTAACACTGCTGACTGGAATAGTGCTGGAGTCATGTCTAGTGGTAACACTGCTGACTAGAATAGTGCTGGAGTCAGGTCTAGTGGTAACACTGCTGACTAGAATAGTGCTGGAGTCAGGTCTAGTGGTAACAATGCTGACTAGAGTAGTGCTGGAGTCAGGTCTAGTGGTAACACTGCTGACTAGAATAGTGCTGGAGTCAGGTCTAGTGGTAACACTGCTGACTAGAATAGTGCTGGAGTCAGGTCTAGTGGTAACACTGCTGACTAGAATAGTGCTGGAGTCATGTCTAGTGGTAACACTGCTGACTAGAATAGTGCTGGAGTCAGGTCTAGTGGTAACACTGCTGACTAGAATAGTGCTGGAGTCAGGTCTAGTGGTAACACTGCTGACTCCAGATCACACACAGACTCACTGGAGATGGGGTTACTAATCCTGCCTCACCCCATACTCTCTGTCACCCTCTCTACCTTACCACTCTCACTGACCTTAAACAATACAATATAAAATATATACATATATATGTAAAATATATAAATAAATCAGAGATCAAATTAGAAATACATTTGGAAATGTTTAGAAATCTTTATTTTAGAACTAAATCAAATGAATAGTGACTCATCCAATGACCCCCCTCTTTATGGGCTTGCTTTTAAACTGTAGAGTGTAACTGTCACGCCCTGACCTTAGAGAGACGTTTTGTTTCTCTATTTGGTGAGGTCAGGGTGTGATTTGGGGTGGGCATTCTATGTTGTATATTTCTTTGTTTTTGGCCGCGTATGGTTCCCAATCAGAGGCAGCTGTCTATCGTTGTCTCTGATTGGGAATCATACTTAGGCAGCCCTTTTTCCCACTTTCTGGTGTGGGATCTTGTTTTTCTATAGTTGCCTTGTGCACTGCAATACTGCACGTTCGTTATATTCTTTGTTGTTTTTGTTGTAAGTTTTACTATTAAAGAATGTGGAACTCTACACACGCTGCACCTTGGTCCGATCCTTTCAACGAACCTAACAGTAACTCTGTTTGAACTTGGCGGGGCCCCTTGGTTGGGGAGCGAGGACAGGTGGCTGATGGTGCCCAGGTTATTCATGGTTCTGTTGGTCTGTGTGGGGACACTGGGTCTGTAGACTGTCTGCCTGTGGTGGTTTCTGGTTTGGTTACACTGATGGAATGTAGACGAGATGTCAGGTATCTTGTATAGTTTGAATAAATATCTATGGCGCTTAATAATATAATTCATTTGGTTGAGATGGGGCATCTCAAGAGATCTAATCTGAAAAATGTCAAATAAATAACTAAATATAATCCCTCTCATAGCCCTTTAAACTGTTCTAAACTAGGCACTCTTACCTCCACTGAATCATATATTAGTGCCACAGACATATAACCCCCCCCCCCCCCCCACACACACACACACACACACAGTTCTGAGAGGAGATTAAACAGATTCTTCATTTACATGAAGCTATAAATAAGGAGAGGAGGAGGGGAAGCAGGTGTGTGCTGGGGGAGCAACACATCACTGCCTGTAACTCAGTGTCAGATCTAGAACACGTCCCTGGTGAATGACTCTGATAACTAAAGATAGTAGACATGAAACCACCAGCTGGTCTTTGGGTGGGACTGAAACCAGTGGTCTACAGACAGCTGTTCCTGTTGCAAAGTACATGTAGATCTTTCCTCAGTCATTATTGGTGGTCCTACGTTCTCCTCTGGTGGACTTTGACTGACCTGGAGCTTCTATTCTGATCACTGACGCAGAATGTGAAACACAGAATGTGAAACACAGCATGACATGACTCTCTCTATATGTTGGACCAATCCTAACTTCCACTTAAGAGGATACTTCAGAATTTTGGCAATGAGGCCCTTTATATACTTCCCCAGAGTCAGATGGACTTGTTCATACCATTTGTTTGTCTCCAGTTTGAAGGAAGTGTCCAGTTTGAAGGAAGTTAGAGTTAGTTTAGTCGGTCAATGTTAACTAGCGTTTCCCATAGACTTCCAGTCATTGTTCGATCTTCATCTGTCTCTGGGGAAGTAGATTAAGGACCTCATTGAGTGTTTACTTAGTCATGGGTTGATGTCAGTGGGAGACGAAGAGAAGGTCAGACCTATACAGTTGTAATTAATGCTGAAATGATACTGAGTCCAACATCCAATGTTAATACCAGAGAACAGTTTATACCATGTAATAATGACAGCTTCAAACTCTCTAAACATTGACCTGTCATTCCTGTTAAAATGGAGGCCGGGGTTCTAGTCTGATACACCTGTCACGTTGGTATAAAGGGATTGGGAGACAGGCATAGGAATGTGTAATAGTATTTTTTATTCCTACCCAAATTACAGCGTGCAATGTACCAAAACAACACAGCACAGGTATTCACACGAACCTACAGACATTGTAATTATAATTGACAGCCAATGGTGAACCAAAGGGCAAACATACAATTACTAATCATTGGGAAATGGGCACCAGGTGTGGTTAATCAACAGTTCTGGAGGGAACCGTGACAATACCTAGATGCTTCTCTTTCTCTCAGCCTAAGTTTTGTCACTTTCTCTCCCTCCTCAGTGTCTCCAAGGGTCCCTGGTTCCACAACCCTCCATCCACCTCTGTCTTGGTTCAATTTAAACAGTCATTATCCAGATTCAATCATGTAGAGCTGCTAACACTGATGTTCATCAACATGCTCTAATACAAACACTTGTTCTTTAGAATGTTCTTTATTGAATATCCACAATACAGCAAAGCTCTAACTATTCCTCTATTAATCATTAGTAATTCAACTCATTTCACAATAGTAGAGAGATCTAGTCATCATGACAGTATTTCAGATGTTATGTTCTAGAGAACATGATGCTGGTACAGTGAATGCATCAATAGTAACTTGTGATGAGAAACAACCCTCAACAACTATTTGACATTACATTGGTTATCGTCATACTATTCACTGCTGCATTCAGACTTCAGCCCAATACCATCCATGTTGTTAGGATTTTAACTTCTATATTTAACAGCAAAGATCAACACATCACTTAACAGTTCTAATGAAATAACAGCTGCACTCATTCTGAAGCATTAACAAACTACCAGTTGTATTGATTGTCTGAAACTATTGATTTACAGACTACAACTAGTCTTTCTGATCTCTTTCTCAGAGAATGTTGACCCCAACGACACTTTACATGTGAACACCACGTCCTTGTCCCAGTCTGCAGTCTGAATGGTCAGATAGCTGCTGATCCTGAAGGTGTTGTCTGGTTGCTGCTCAGCAGGGCTGGTAGAAACATCTTCTGTCACTGATTCACCGCTAGACATCCAGCTGACATCTGCCAACCCCTTGGATCTCTGAGACAGTTCACTAGTCAGACACACCAGTGTTGCTCTGCTGGACTTGAGGTCTTCAGTGGATGGAGGGAACAGAGTCACAGCAGGTGTAGCCAGATCTCCATCTGTAGAAAGTAGTCAACGGATGGGATGAGAACAAAACACAATGGATACCAGTTTATATTTCAGTACATGTTGGTATCATTACCAAAACACAATGGATACCAGTTTATATTTCAGTACATGTATCATTACCAAAAAACCTGCATTAAGAGGAAACGGATGCAGCAATTAAATACTGCTCTTCACGATGTTTACAATGATACTGACAGAAGGAATCATACGGTGTGAAGGTTTTAAAATGAGAGACAGAGCAATTTATTAATACATTACATCACCGTTCTGGAAGACCAAAAGGCTAAAAGATGAACGAAATGTGGACATTTTAAATGTAAAATACAAATAATTCACAATCAAATGGGATTTAAAAAGAATATATAAATATTTGTCTCAGAAATTGAGCTGGATAAAATTTCTGGAGATGAAATATCTCCTTTACATTGAGTTATACAGACAACAGAAACACAAGATATTCATGATTAAACACTGAGATGAAAGATCTCTTTTACATTGAGTTATACAGACAACAGAAACACAAGATATTCATGATTAAACACTGAGATGAAAGATCTCTTTTACATTGAGTTATACAGACAACAGAAACACAAGATGAGAATGATAAAACATGAAAAGAGCAGACCAACCAGAGACATTCACACAGTCATCAAACTGTTTCATAAGTCATTTACAAACAACATACGAGACAGGATTAAAGCAGGTGCAAAATATTAAATCAGTGAATATAAATGACATTTTATTAAATAAATATTTAAAAAAAAAATATATATATATATATATATATATCTGACCAGCAGTATATTAGAAACAAAACCTATTCTGTAGATTAAAACATTAGAAGGGTACTTACCAGTAACAATGAGCTTGGTTCCTTGTCCGAATACCACAGTGATTCAGTTTGTTTACACAGCCGTACAATAACCTCCTCTCTCTCTACTGAGAGGACAGGAACTGAACCATCCCATTCAGACAGAGCTTCACTCTCTCTACTGAGAGGACAGGAACTGAAACATCCCATTCAGACTGAGCTTCACTCTCTCTACTGAGAGGACAGGAACTGAAACATCCCATTCAGACAGAGCTTCACTCTCTCTACTGAGAGGACAGGAACTGAAACATCCCATTCAGACAGAGCTTCACTCTCTCTACTGAGAGGACAGGAACTGAAACATCCCATCCAGACAGAGCTTCACTCTCTCTACTGAGAGGACAGGAACTGAAACATCCCATTCAGACAGAGCGTCACTCTCTCTCTACTGAGAGGACAGGAACTGAACCATCCCATTCAGACAGAGCTTCACTCTCTCTACTGAGAGGACAGGAACTGAAACATCCCATTCAGACAGAGCTTCACTCTCTCTACTGAGAGGACAGGAACTGAAACATCCCATTCAGACAGAGCTTCACTCTCACTACTGAGAGGACAGTAACTGAAACATCCCATCCAGACAGAGCTTCACTCTCTCTACAAACATCTCAGGCTTTTCTAGAGTTCCTCTCTATGAAGTAACAGTATATAGTAAAGCATCATATTCTGCTGTTTGTGTCTGGTCCTTTTGAATCCATCAGTTAGAGTGCTATCCATATGATGCAGCATTGACCTGATGATGATGATGATGATGGTGGTGATGATGATATGATAATGATTACGTCAAGAATGGCTAAATCTCTTTTCACAATCGTTTTATAATCTTGTTGACATGGTTCCTCCATTTCCAGATCTCCCATTGTGTCATGTATTTATTGTTATAATAATCACTGACCAACTGCTGTTTCTTAGAGTTCACCCCTCTACCATGAAGCAGAAGTGAGTGTATTTGTGAGTGTATTTGGGGAGGAGATTTTTGTCATAGTGTATGCCACTGTGATACCCACTCGTCAACAGAGTAGTCATTTGTTTTACAGTAATACACTGCTGAGTCTTCCTCCTCCACATGATTAATAATCAAACTATAATCAGATATAGACTGATGATTAGATGTGAATTTAGGAGAGGAGAAACCAGAACCATATTTTACAGAGGTCCAATTGTAGTAGTACCACTGTAAAACATACTGAGGAACTCCACCTGGAACCTGTTTATACCAATGAGCACTATTATCAACAGTCCCCAGGTTACAGTCCATAGTGTTCGTCTCTATTATCAACAGTCCCAGGTCACAGTCCATAGTGTTCGTCTCTATTATCAACAGTCCCCAGGTTACAGTCCAGAGTGTTCGTCTCTATTATCAACAGTCTCCAGGTCACAGTCCATAGTGTTCGTCTCTATTATCAACAGTCCCAGGTTACAGTCCAGAGTGTTCGTCTCTATTATCAACAGTCTCCAGGTCACAGTCCATAGTGTTCGTCTCTATTATCAACAGTCCCCAGGTTACAGTCCAGAGTGTTCGTCTCTATTATCAACAGTCCCCAGGTCACAGTCCATAGTGTTCGTCTCTATTATCAACAGTCTCCAGGTCACAGTCCATAGTGTTCGTCTCTATTATCAACAGTCCCCAGGTTACAGTCCATAGTGTTCGTCTCTATTATCAACAGTCCCAGGTTACAGTCCAGAGTGTTCGTCTCTATTATCAACAGTCCCCAGGTTACAGTCCATAGTGTTCGTCTCTATTATCAACAGTCCCCAGGTTACAGTCCATAGTGTTCGTCTCTATTATCAACAGTCCCAGGTTACAGTCCAGAGTGTTCGTCTCTATTATCAACAGTCCCCAGGTTACAGTCCATAGTGTCCGTCTCTATTATCAACAGTCTCCAGGTCACAGTCCATAGTGTTCGTCTCTATTATCAACAGTCTCCAGGTCACAGTCCATAGTGTTCGTCTCTATTATCAACAGTCCCCAGGTTACAGTCCAGGGTGTTTGTCTCTATTCTCAACAGTCCCCAGGTTACAGTCCAGAGTGTTCGTCTCTATTATCAACAGTTCTCAGGTTACAGTCCAGAGTGGCCGTCTCTCCTTTCCTCACTGTCACAACAGGAGGCTTCTGTGTCACCACAGTCACACCACTGACACCTGGGAAATAAGAAGATGGCATGTAGTAAAGAGAAACATACAGACTCATTATTAATAAACCAGGAAGTAAAACCTCCAGGAAGTCAGACTCCTTACATGTTAGAGCAGTGATGAGAGTGCAGAGTGTCCCCAGCATGTTGTCAGTGTGAGGTGTGAACGGCCCTTACTGTCCAGCTGAGAGATGAGCAGGGTTGGAGTGTGAGGAGAGGAGAGGCTGCAGAACCCACCTATAAGGAGACAGACAGGGAGGACCAGAGGGAGGGGCCTCTACAGTTAACCAATCACCAAGCCAGGAAGGACCAGAGGGAGGGGCCTCTACATCTCAGCCTATCAGCTTCTGAGAAGATGGACTTCAGATTAATGTAAATGACTATTAAACTTGCAAATAAATAAATTAGATTGGACAAACAAAAACCATATGGGATCATTTTGGTTACACTTAAAACAGCAGTATTTAGTTTCATGTGAGTTGTGTTAGAATCAGCATGTCATAATATAGATAATAACATAATGATAATAATATCTGGACCTGATAGTGGGGTTCTGAACTAACAGTACATCACTAAATGCCTGTTGATGTAATATGTCTCTACTGTAAACCAGGGGACTGACTATCATGGAGGTTATCTGATACATGGAGTCTTCTGTTAGGACTGAACCTTCTGGAATATAACTTTATCATTCATGCTTTGTGACAACTAGGTGTAATTGTTAATGACAACATCCTACTAAATGTGTGAAGGGTTTTGTGTTAAACACAAGCATGGAATGTTCTCCTCCTGCAGACACACTGGTTCAGGATGACTTGACATTCAGTTAGTGTCTATATTCAGAACATCTGAAAGCAGAAGTGAGTGTGTTTGGTGAGGAGGTTTTTGTCATGGTGTATATCACTGTGATACATGCTCTTCAACAGAGTGGTCCCATGCCTGACAGTAATACACTGCTGAGTCTGTCTCCTCCACAGTGTTAATAATCAAACGATAATCTGATTTAGACTGATGATTAGATGTGAATTTAGGAGAGGAGAAACCAGAACCATATTTTACAGAGCTCCAACCAGTGTGGTACCACCTTAACACATACTGTGGGACTCCTCCTGGAACCTGTTTATACCAACGAGTATTATCCTGAACTGTCCCCAGGTTACAGTCCATAGTGGCCGTCTCTCCTTTTCTTACTGTCACAACAGGAGGCTTCTGTGTCATCACAGTCACACCACTGACACCTGGGAAATAAGAAGATGACATGTAGTAAGTAGAAACAGACAGACTCATTATTAATAAACCAGGAAGTAAAATCTCCAGGAAGTCAGACTCCTTACATGTTAGAGCAGTGATGAGAGTGCAGAGTGTCCCCAGCATGTTGTTAGTGTGTGGTGTGAACTGTCCTTACTGTCCAGCTGAGAGATGAGCAGGGTTGGAGTGTGAGGAGAGGAGAGACTGCAGGACCCACCTATAAGGAGACAGACATGGAGGACCAGAGGGAGGGGCCTCTACATCTCAGCCTATCAGCTTCTGAGTAGATGGACTCCTGATTAATGTAAATGACTGTTTACTTAAAATCAGCATGTCATAATATGTATAATAACAACATAATGATAATAATATCTGGACCTGATGGTGGGGTTCTGAACTAACAGTACATCACTAAATGCCTGTTGATGTAATATGTCTCTACTGTAAACCAGGGGACTGACTATCATGGAGGTTATCTGATACATGGAGTCTTCTGTTAGGACTGAACCTTCTGGAATATCACTTTATCATTCATGCTTTGTGACAACTAGGTGTATTTGTTAATGACAACATCCTACTAAATGTGTGAAGGGTTTTGTGTTAAACACAAGCATGGAATGTTCTCCTACTGCAGACACACTGGTTCAGGATGACTTGACATTCAGTTAGTGTCTATATTCAGAACATCTGAAAGCAGAAGTGAGTGTGTTTGGTGAGGAGGTTTTTGTCATGGTGTATATCACTGTGATACGTGCACTTTAACAGAGTTGTCCCATGTATGACAATAATACACTGCTGAGTCTGCCTCCTCCACATTACTGATTATAAACTGATAATCTTTATCAGACGTGGCTTTAGATGTGAAACGATCAGAGGAGAAACCAGATCCATATTCATCAGGAGAGTCGAGTGTATAGTGATACCTTAACACATACTGAGGAGCTCCTCCTGGAACCTGTTTATACCAGATTACAACATAACTTTCATCTTTGGTGATGTCACAGTGAAAAGTGGCAGTCCCCTTTGTTTCATCTTACATGAATGTAAAACTTCTTTTGAATTCTTTAGAACCAGAATGAACGAACAGTAAATCCTTACATGTTAGAGCAGTGATGAGAGTGCAGAGTGTCCCCAGCATGTTGTCAGTGTGTGGTGTGAACGGCCCTTACTGTTCAGCTGAGAGAGGAGCAGGGTTGGAGTGTGAGGAGAGGAGAGGCTGCAGGACCCACCTATAAGGGACCAGAGGGAGGGGCCTCTACAATCACTAGCTACTCTCATAGTTGATTGACATGTCTGGGGGTTAACAGACTTCCACAATTCTAATAATACTATTATAATTATTGATCTTTACTGTAAACACACTGACCTACAAGTCACTGTAAATGTGTCCCAACTATTTAAGTAAAGGGCCTGTATGATAAACTAATTCAAATCTATTTGTTCTGCTTTTGACTCTGCACCATTCTCTACCCCTACCCTCATCACAGCTCCATTATATAATCCATTATGTTTATATTAATCACCACATATCCTCTACCCTCCTCCATTATATAATCCATTATGTTTATATTAATCACTACATATCCTCTACCCTCCTCCATTATATAATCCATGATGTTTATATTAATCACCACATATCCTCTACCCTCCTCCATTATATAATCCATGATGTTTATATTAATCACCACATATCCTCTACCCTCCTCCATTATATAATCCATGATGTTTATATCCTCCATTATATAATCCATGATGTTTATATTAATCACCACATATCCTCTACCCTCCTCCATTATATAATCCATGATGTTTATATTAATCACTACATATCCTCTACCCTCCTCCATTATATAATCCATGATGTTTATATTAATCACTACATATCCTCTACCCTCCTCCATTATATAATCCATGATGTTTACATTAATCACCACATATCCTCTACCCTCCTCCATTATATAATCCATGATGTTTACATTAATCACCACATATCCTCTACCCTCCTCCATTATATAATCCATGATGTTTATATTAATCACCACATATCCTCTACCCTCCTCCATTATATAATCCATGATGTTTATATTAATCACTACATATCCTCTAACCTCCTCCATTATATAATCCATGATGTTTATATCCTCCATTATATAATCCATGATGTTTATATTAATCACTACATATCCTCTACCCTCCTCCATTATATAATCCATGATGTTTATATCCTCCATTATATAATCCATGATGTTGATATTAATCACCACATATCCTCTACCCTCCTCCATTATATAATCCATTATGTTTATATTAATCACCACATATCCTCTACCCTCCTCCATTATATAATCCATGATGTTTATATTAATCACCACATATCCTCTACCCTCCTCCATTATATAATCCATGATGTTCATATTAATCACCACATATCCTCTAACCTCCTCCATTATATAATCCATGATGTTTATATTAATCACTACATACCCTCTACCCTCCTCCATTATATAATCCATGATGTTTATATTAATCACCACATATCCTCTAACCTCCTCCATTATATAATCCATTATGTTTATATTAATCACCACATATCCTCTAACCTCCTCCATTATATAATCCATGATGTTTATATTAATCACCACATATCCTCTACCCTCCTCCATTATATAATCCATGACGTTAATATGAATCCCCACAGAGGTCGGAGGTCAGAGATAAAGTAGGAAGTTACTCAGTCCCCCGCTCAGAGCAGGTCTACGAAGCGGCTGTGGAAGCCTTTATTGTGCACTCCTTTTGACCGGAGCCCATTTGTCCTTTGTCAAAAGTGGTGCACTATAAAGGGAATACAGGGCCATTTGGGACACAACCTCAGTTTCAGTTTACTTCTCTGGGCACCTGCAGATCTCCCTTCTCCCCCAACATACAGTTCTGAGAGGAGATAAAAAATAACCTCTTAATTTACATGAAGATATAAATAAGGAGAGGAGGAGGGGAGGAGGAGGGGAAGCAGGTGTGTTCTGGGGGGGAAAGGGAGCAACACATCACTGTCTGTAACTCAGTGTCAGATCTAGAACACGTCCCTGGTGAATGACTCTGATAACTAGAGATAGTAGACATGAAACCATCAGTTTTTGGGGGGATTGGACGGAAGGAAGGCCCCGTGAAACTAGGTGGGACCGAAACCAGTGGTGTTACTAGCACAAACTGGGCCTGCTGTAGAGTAGGTCTATCCTTAGTCATTATTGGTGGTCTTATGTCCTCCTCTGGTGGATGTTGACAGAACTACACTCTCTATTCTGATCACTGATGCATATTGTAAAACATAACGTGGCACTGAGTGTAGAAAACATTAAGAACACCTACCTGATATTGAGTTGAATCTTACAAGGTCATAGTTCTCATTCATGCTGAAAATGATACTGAGTCCAACATCTAATGTTAATACTAGACAGTTTAAACCATGTAATATTGGCAGACAGGGGTGCAACTTGTCGTCCCCCCCCGTCCCCCCCACATTCAGAAATTATGGTGGTCTATAACATCCAATCACATAGATTTACAGCAGCTGACAGTCATAACGCCATTGCTAAAAATGCAAACTGCCTTGGTTTAGATAAAGACAAGCTCTGTACAGATGTAGGATCTTCATTTAATCACCATGTTGCAGGATAACTAAAATGTGTTGTGTATTTGAGGTTTAAAAAGGCTTCAGAAGTTTGTAATTTCCACTTTTCCACTTGAAAAATGTCCATTAATTATAATCCACATAATAATTCAAATGTCCTGTTGCTTCAGGACCATTTTACTCCTGTAGCAAACTGACCCAAATGAAGATCCTACAAATAAAATTTGATTTGATTTGATTTACATCTGTAGCAATAGACAGAGGGGCAAAAAAGTATTTAGTCAGCCACCAATTGTGCAAGTTCTCCCACTTAAAAAGATGAGAGAGGCCTGTAATTTTCATCATAGGTACACTTCCACTATGACAGACAAAATGAGAAAAAAAATCCAGAAAATCACATTGTAGGATTTTTAATGAATTTATTTGCAAATTATGGTGGAATTATGGTCCACGACTGTACACCTTCTACCACACCAGTCCACTGAACAGGGCAAACCTGGTGAACAGCTTCCAGGCTCTTGGGCACACACCGCTGGTGCCCACCAGAATTGGCAGGACCCGATGGGGAAGGACACCTATTGCGTGCACTGGACCACTTCCTGCGACGGTACCAGGGGCTTGCTTGTCCAGCGTCTGGAACAGGTAGTGGCTCTAGATTGCTATTCTAAGTACTCCAGAAGTCATCATCAATATGCAATGTCCAGTAAATAACAACAAACACGGTTACAATTGGTAACATGTTTCAATGCTTTATGTACTGATAAAATGACATATCTAATATCGTTTTTTTTGGACAGCAATTCATTGTCTATTTGTATGTCTTTGTTCTTTATGTATTTCAGATTCAATCTGCTGATGCCCAAAATGTCTGAGGTGTCCAGCAGGCCAAGGCCAGGAAATACTACTGTACTGCGAGGGAGGCTGTTGTTATCCACTCTGTGGCTTCCTGCATGACACTCTAACACACCATAGCAACCTGTGCGCCTGTCTGCAGAGGTCTGTATGTCTAGCCACTATGCTGAATCAGTTGGGCTACAGGTGTTAATGCTTATGCCTAATAGCACATCTGATAATTGAGACCACTCATATAGGCTATATGGTCCAATATGTTAAAATCATCTTGATTTTTAACCAATATGTTACAGATCTCATCTTATTGTACCAAATCATTAAAGAAAAATTGATGTCACAAATGTATAATTTGTACAGTTCTTTATTAAAAATGCAATTTTTTGTTACATTTGACTGTGTGACGCAGATATACAGTTGAAGTCGGAAGTTTACAAACACTTAGGTTGGAGTCATTAAAACTTGTTTCTCAACCACTCCACAAATTTCTTGTTAACAACAAACTATAGTTTTGGCAAGTCCGTCAGGACATCTACTTTGTGCATGACACAAGTAATTTTTCCAACAATTGTTTGTGGACAGATTATTTCACTGTATCACAATTCCAGTGGTCAGAAGTTTACATACACTAAGTTGACTGTGACTATAAACAGCTTGGAAAATTCCAGAAAATTATGTGATGGCTTTAGAAGATTCTGACAGGCTAATTGACATCATTTGAGTCAATTGGAGGTGTACCTGTGGATGACTTTAAAGGCCTTCCTTCAAACTCAGTGCCTCCTTGCTTGAAATCATGGGAAAATCAAAAGAAATCAGCCAAGACCTGAGAAAAAATTGTAGACCTCCACAAGTCTGGTTCATCATTGGGAGCAATTTCCAAACGCCTGAAGGTACCACGTTCACCTGTACAAACAATAGTATGCAAGTATAAACACCATGGGACCACACAGCTGTCATACCGCTCAGGAAGGAGACTGTCTCTCTGTCTCCTAGAGATGAACGTACTTTGGTGCGAAAAGTGGAAATCACTCCCAGAACAACAGCAAAGGACCTTGTGAAGATGATGGAGGAAGCAGGTACAAAAGTATCTATATCCACAGTAAAATGAGTCCTATATCGACATAACCTGAAAGGCCGGTCAGCAAGGAAGCTGCTCCAAAACCACCATAAAAAAGCCAGACTGAGGTTTACAACTGCACATGGGGACAAAGCTTGTACTTTTTGGAGAAATGTCCTCTGGTCTGATGAAACAAAAATAGAACTGTTTGGCAATAATGACCATCATTATGTTTGAAAGAAAAAGGGGGAGGCTTGCAAGCCGAAGAACACCATCCCAACAGTGAAACATGGGAGTGGCTGCATCATGTTGTGGGGGTGCTTTGCTGCAGGAGGGACTTGTGCACTTCACAAAATAGATGACATCATGAGGAAGGGAAAATTGTGGATATATTGAAGCAACATCACAAGACATTAGTCAGGAAGTTAAAGCTTGATCACAAATGGGTCTTCCAAATGGACAATGACCCCAAGCATACTTCCAAAGTTGTGGCAAAACGGCTTAAGGACAACAAAGTCAAGGTATTGGAATGGCCATCACAAAGCCCTGACCTCAATCCTATAGAAAATTTGTGGGCAGAACTGAAAAAGTGTGTGTGAGGAAGGAGGCCTACGAACCTGACTAACTTACACCAGCTCTGTCAGGAGGAATGGGCCAAAATTCACCCAACTTATTGTGGGAAGCTTGTGGAAGACTACCCAAACGTTTGACCCAATTTAAACAATTTAAAGGCAATGCTACCAAATACTAATTGAGGAGTGTATGTAAACTTCTGACCCACTAGGAATGTGATGAAAGAAATAAAGGCTGAAATAAATCCTTCTCTTAACTGTTATTCTGACATTTCACATTCTTAAAATAAATTGGTGATCCTAACTGACCTACGACAGGGAATTTTTAACTTGGATGAAATGTCAGGAATTCTGAAAAACTGAGTTTAAAAGTATGAGGTGTATTTAAACTTCCGACTTCAACTGTACCTGCTGGAGCGCGTGCTACGAGTGGGTGTTGCTATGGTGACCAGTGAGCTGAGATAAGGCGGGGCTTTACCTAGCAAAGATTCATAGATGACCTGGAGCCAGTGGGTTTGGCAACGGATATGTAGTTAGGGCCAGCCAACGAGAGCATACAGGTCACAGTGGTGGGTAGTATATGGGGCTTTGGTGATAAAACGGATGGCACTGTGATAGACTGCATCCAATGTGTTGAGTAGAGTGTTGAGGGCTATTTTTTAAATGACATCGCCGAAGTTAAGGATCAATAGGGTAGTCAGTTTTACAAGGGTATGTTTTGGCGGCATGAGTGAAGGAGGCTTTATTGTGAAATAGGAAGCCGATTCTAGATTTAATTTGGGATTGGAGATGCTTAATGTGAGTCTGGAAGGAGAGTTTACAGTCTAACCAGACACCTAGGTATTTGAAGTTGTCCACATATTCTAAGTCAGAACTGTCCAGAGTAGTGATGCTAATCGGGCGGGAGGGTGCCGGCAGCAACTGGTTGAAGAGCAAGCACTTTGTTTTACTAGCATTTAAAAGCAGTTGGAGGCCACGGAACGAGTGTTGTATAGCTTTGTTGCTCGTTTGGAGGTTTGTTAGCGCAGTGTCCAAAGAAGGGCCAGATGTATACAGAATGGTGTTGTCTGCGTAGAGGTGGATCAGAGAATCAGCAGCAAGAGCAATATCATTGATATATACAGAGAAAACAGTTGGCCCAATAATTGAATCCTGTGGCACCCCCATAGAGACTCCTAGAGGTCCGGAAAACATATGATTTGACACACTGAACTCTATCTGAGAAGTAGTTGGTGAACCAGGCGAGGCAGTCATTTGAGAAGCCAAGGCTATTGAGTCTGCCGATAAGAATGCGATGATTGACAGAGTCGAAAGTCTTGGTCAGGTCGATGAAGACGGCTGCACAGTATTGTCTTTTATTGATGGCGGTTATGATATCGTTTAGGACCTTGAGCGTGACTGAGGTGCACCCATGACCAACTCGGAAACCAGAACCATCAAACAGTTAAAGCGTCAATACAGGGCTAAGGTGGGTGTGTGTCAGTGTGTGTGTGTGTGTCCAGTGTGTGTGGGATTTTCCAGTGTGTGAGTCTGTGTGTGTGTGTGTGTGTGTCCTGTGTGTATGAGTTCAGTTTGTGTGTGTGTGTGTGTGTGTGTGTGGTGCATCTGAACCGTTCTCACAAGGGTTCAGGATCACAGAAAGAGACCGACACAGAGTTACCATGGTTTTTATTTACAGGAATAAACTGGATCAAACGTGTTACTCCATGTATTTAAATGTCATATTGTGATCAAACATAAAACACATGATTAGAGTGAAACATCATGTTGTGTTTGACACAGGGACCACCTGACACAGGGACACTGAGGATTTATAAACATAAAACCCTGGATAGAGGGGCTCAGTGAATGTGGTGTGGAATGTGTACAGGTGGGTCAGTGTGTCAGAGGAGACTCTGTAGAAGGACAGAGTGCCGGCTGGCCAGTCTAGATACACTCCAACTTTATGGAAACTGGAGGGGGGAATGTCTATGGTAGTGTGATTATTTTTGTGCACGGCCATGTAAATGTTGTCAGAGCAAAACAGATGCCAGGACTTGTCATTAAACCCAATCAGACAGTCCTTACCCTTTCCTTTCCTGCTGATTCCTTTATATGTCACTCCTATATCAGCCTCACTCCCGCTCGACTCTACCTCCCAGTAACAGCACCTAGTCAGACCCTCTCTACACAGCACCTGGCTCCAGTAGTCAAATCTCTCTGGGTGATCAGGATAAGGCTGCTGGTCTCTCCTACGCGTTACCTTTCTGTTCTCCTCAGACAGAAAGAGGAGTCTGTTTACTGTGTTTGGGTCCAGTGTGAGATCACAGGCATCTGATGGATGAAAGCAGACACAATTTTAGAAATCATCATCATTCACATTAGAATTTGTAAACTTTGGTGTCTGTGATTTCTGCTTCTGTAGAACTGCAGCTTATATTTAATATGACCAAGTCAGTAATGATGGTGGTCTTTGACTTAACTTGAATTAAGACCTATTCTTAGTCATATTCTTCACAGCAGTCAACACTCACATTTTCTAAGCCCAGGTTTCATTGTATACTCTCCACCATGTTCCACACTGTGGAGGTAAGCAGAAGAACAGACAGTCATTGAGTGATCCATGTGAATACACACACACACACACACACACACACACACACACACAGCATAAAACGTTGGCCAACGAGCTGGTAATAATGTTTGTCTTAACCAGCCTGATAACTTAAACATGTCTGATATGAACATTGACATAAACCCTCTACATACTTGAGTTTCTCCAGTCTGCAGTGTGGATCCTCCAGTCCAGCAGAGAGCAATCTGACTCCTGAGTCTCCTGGGTGATTGTAGCTCAGGTCCAGCTCTGTCAGGTGTGAGGGGTTTGACCTCAGAACTGAGACCAGAGAACCACAGCCTTCCTCTGTGACTTGACAGCCTGACAGCCTGTAAAGAGTAAAATAATTTTAAAACCACACTGCTATTCTTGGTGGTGAAAATAGTGGTAGTATATTTTTTCAAAATATTCAGATATATCAGTGTCCTGAAACCTGGCAATCTATTCATAAATTAATGTATCATTATTAGAAATAACAATTCATCAAAGTACTGTATTGCCTGTAGAGAGAAAAATATCAAGTACAAATATTTGATTAGACTGACCAGACCAGTTTAAAAAGCAGTATCAGTCAAAATACAGACAGTGAGGTATCAGATTTAGATTGTATTGAGTATATAGTCCACACTATATATATTTTGACATTGAAGCTAACATTTTAAACATGGCTCTATACTCCAGCATTTTGGATTGGAGATCAAATGTTTAATGTGTGGTGAGTATAATGTAATTCGAGGGGATTTTCATACATATCTCTTTCACCGTTTAGAAATGAAAGCACTTTATGTATCTAGTCCCCCCATTTGGAGAAGTCTTAGGTATTCTGACAAATTCATTAATAGTGTATTAAAACTTCTTAAGCCTAGGTGTCCCACTATTTGGACAACTTCCGGTGAAACTGGAGGGCGCGCAATTCAAATAAATAATAATTAAAATTATGGATATTAAACATTTAGGTAGATACAAGTGTCTTATATCGGTTGAAAGCTTAAATTCTTGTTCATCTAACTGCACTGTCTGATTAACAGTAGCTATTACAGCGAAAGCATGCCATGCGATTGTTTGAGGATGGAGCCCCACATCAAAATATTTTTCCACCGGCACAGGATTCATAAATTCACAAATAGCAATTAAATATTCACTTACGTTTTGAAAATCTTCCTCTGATATGTCATCCAAAGGGTGCCAGCTATAACATGTAGTGTTGTTTTGTGAGATAAAATCCTTCTTTATATCCCAAAAAGTCTGTTTAGTTGACACCATTGATTTGAGTAAATCCACTCGTTCAACATGCCAAGATAGGAATCCGAAAACCTATCCCTAAACTTTGTTTCAACAAGTCAAAATACATTTCTACTTGATCCTTAGATACTCTAAAATGTAATGAAACTATAATATTTCTACCACAAAGACGTATGTTGAATAGGAAACCAATTTTAGCAGGTGCGTCTTGTCTTCTCGACATGCGCAAACACTGATTTTCAAGACTGTGTCTCTGTACTAAAACTGTTATTTCTTCTTCATTATTCAAGTTACAAGTCTGAAACATTGAACATAGACTACTGACACCCAGTGGAGGCCATAGGAATTGCATCCTGGGAGGTAGAATTGAGTATGCCCTTATACTGGTCATTGGAAGAGCATGGTCTCTCAAAAATAACAAATTCTGGTTGGTTTTTCTTTGGATTTTCTCCTACCATATCTATTGTGTTATACTCTCCTACATTATTTTAACATTTCTACAAACTTCAAAGTGTTTTCTTTCCAATGGTAACCATTAAATGCACATCCTGGCTTCAAGATCTGAGTAACAGACAGTTTACTTTGGGCACGTCATTCAGACAGGAAGTGGAGAAAAAAAGGAGCCTTATGAAGGTTAAAGCAGTCAATGTTTAGTATTTGGTTCCAAACTTGTTGGTTGCATTTGCAGTTTGTTGTGGTTGTGTTTTGGGTTGTGTTTTGCCCAATAGTATCTGAATGGTGGATGATGACTGGATTAATCTTCTGTCTAAGTGAGTAGATAACATGTTTCTGAACACTAATGAATTAATCCTGGTGATGCCATGATTAAGAAAAATTATGAGTGACAAAGTTACAAAGACTACAACAAAACAGCTAACCTCTCACCATTACCAATAACAGGGTATGATCTTTGTTCCTCTGTAACTTTCTCATTAATCATCATTCATTGATTCATTCATGATTATGCATAGTCATGGTACCATCCACATGAATGTAGAAGTGTTCAGAAACATCTTCTATTCTTAAAATAAAAGTGACTACACAATGACACAGGACATTATTCACTATTCAATTTCTATTGGGAAAAACATAATCGAAAACACAACCCCCCAAAAAACAGCAAATGCATTCAACAAGTTTGTAGAGTCACAAGCTTGATGAAATCACTGCAGGCAAAGAATATGGGACCACATATGAAAACATAATACATTCACACTGTCTGTTTTTCTGAGAGGCAACACAATAGAGTTTTTAGAACTCTCGTGTGTCTGTGTGAACTGAGATGAGCCTCTGAGATTTAACATTGACAATTGATTGACGATGGCTTGGTGATAAGACAACATACCATTCCATTATTAGTGTCTGTGTGCCTGTCTGTCGGTGGCAGCGAGACCCAATCACCAGTTTATTTATCCCAAATGGAATGTGAACACTGGACGTAATCATATGAGGGAATGACCTAGTGTCCTAGGTTACAATAGTTGTTCTGTATAAACAAGTAGTAAATGATCTAGAGACATATATTATAGCGCCATGTAAATCTTGATGTCTGTTGTATGAGAGCACAATGTACCTTTGTATAATTTCTATATCTGTTATTCATCACTCAGGAAGAGTAGTAACCTAACCTTGTTAATTTGGGCTTTAACTCTACACCATTGGGTGACCGTTAACCCTCCATTACTGCAGTAATTAATAATAAAGTTGGATGTTTTGTAGAAATATAGAAGTCTCTCCTTTGATTAGAATAATTACCCATTTAAAACTGTAAGCTTCACTGTCCAAACACATATGGTGTGGACTATGTGTGCCTGGTAAACAGTTATCGCTTGTTGACCAAATGAAGGAATACTGACCTCAGAGACTCCAGTTTACAGTGGGGATTCTCCAGTCCAACAGAGAGCAGCTTCACTCCTGAATCCTTCAGGTCATTGTTACTCAGATCCAGCTCTCTCAGGTGTGAGGGGTTTGACTTCAGAGCTGAGACCAGAGAAGCACAGCCTTCCTCTGTGACTCCACAGAATGACAGCCTGTAAAGAGTAAAATCATTTAAAAATCACACTTTGGTGTTGAAGATAGTAGCAATATTTTTTTTCAACATATTCATATATATCAGTGTCCTGAAACCTGGCAATCTATTCATAAATTAATGTATCATTATTAGAAATAACAAATTATCAAAGTATTGCTTGAAGAGAGAAAAATAGAAATAACAAAATATTGTAGTAGACTGGCCAGACCAGTTTAAAAAGCAGTATCAGTCAAAATACAGACAGTTAGGTATCAGATTGTCACATTCTGACCTTTATTTCCTTTGTTTTGTCTTTATTTAGTATGGTCAGGGCGTGAGTTGGGGTGGGCAGTCTATGTTTTGGGTTTCTATGTTTGGGTTTCTGTTTCGGCCTAGTATGGTTCTCAATCAGAGGCAGGTGTCGTTAGTTGTCTCTGATTGAGAATCATACTTAGGTAGCCTGGGTTTCACTGTTGGTTTGTGGGTGTTTGTTTCCGTGTCTGTGTTTTTCACCACACGGTACTGTTTCGGTTTTGTTATTTCACATATTCGTTTATTGTTTTTGTATCTTATAGTGTTCAGTGCTTTTGTTATTAAAATCGTCAGGAACACATACGACGCCGCATCTTGGTCCGATCCCGAAATCTGCCGTTACAGGAACACCCACCCACAGAGTACCAAGCGGCGTGGTAACGGGCAGCAGCAGCAGCAGCAGCGGCTAGCATCACAAGACTCCTGGACATGGGAGGAGATTCTAGACGGCAAGGGACCCTGGGCACAGCCAGGGGAATATCGCCGCCCCAAAGCTGAGCTGGAGGCAGCGAAGGCAGAGAGGCGCCGGTATGAGGAGGCAGCACGGCGGCGTGGATGGAAGCCCGAGAGTCTGCCCCAAAAATTTATTGGGAGGGGGGCACACAGGGAGTGTGGCTAAGTCAGGAAGGAGACCTGTGCCAACTTCCTGTGCTTACCGGAGAGCGAGAGGGACCGGGCAGGCAACGTGTTATGCTGTGGAGCGCACGGTGTTCCCGGTGTGGGTGCATAGCCCGGTGTGGTACATTCCAACTCCTCGTATCGGCCGGGCTAGAGTGGGCATCGAGCCAGGTGCCATGAAGCCGGCTCTACACATCTGGTCTCTAGTGCGTCCCCTTGGGCCGGCGTACCTGGCACCAGCCTTACGCATGGTGTCCCCGGTTCGCCAGCACAGCCCAGTGCGGGCTATTCCACCTCGCCACACTGGTCGGGCTACGGGGAGCATTCAACCAGGTAATGTTGGGCAGGCTCGGTGCTCAAGAGCTCCAGTGCGTCTGCACGGTTCGGTCTATCCAGTACCACTTCCACGCACCAGCCCTCCGGTGGCAGCCCCCCGCACCAGGCTGTCTCTCCGTCTTCTGCCTACAGAGTTTCCCGCCTGTCCAGTGCTGCCAGAGCCTTCCTCCTCTCCAGTGCTGCCAGAGTCTCCCGTCTGTCCAGAGCTGCTAGAGTCTCCCGTCTGTCCAGAGCTGCTAGAGTCTCCCGTCTGTCCTGAGCCGTCAGTCAGCCAGGAGCTGCCAGAGCCGTCAGTCAGCCAGGAGCTGTCAGAGCCGTCAGCCAGCCAGGAGCTGCCAGAGCCGCCAGCCAGCCAGGAGCTGCCAGAGTCGCCAGCCAGCCAGGAGCTGCCAGAGCCGCCAGCCAGCCAGGAGCTGCCAGAGCCGCCAGCCAGCAAGGAGCTGCCAGAGCCGTCAGCCAGCCAGGAGCTGCCGGAGTCTCCCGCCTGTCCAGCGCTGCCGGAATCCCCCGTCCATTCGGGACCCATGTCTAGGGTTCCCAGTCCAAGGTCTGTGGCGAGGGTCGCCGCTTTAAAGAGGCCACGGAGGTGGGCGAAGAGGCGCACTAGAACTTTGGTGAAGTGGGGTCCACGTCCCGCACCAGAACCGCCACCGCGGACAGACGCCCACCAAGAACCTCCCCTATAGGTTAGTTGTCTCTGATTGAGAATCATACTTAGGTAGCCTGGGTTTCACTGTTGGTTTGTGGGTGTTTGTTTCCGTGTCTGTGTTTTTGACCACATGGTACTGTTTCGGTTTTGTTATTTCACATATTCGTTTATTGTTTTTGTATTTCATAGTGTTCAGTGCTTTTGTTATTAAAATCGTCATGAACACTTACCACGCCGCATCTTGGTCCGATCCATACTCCTCTTCAGACGAAGAGGAGGAAATCTGCCGTTACACAGATTTAGATTGTATTGAGTATATAGTCCACACCATATCTATTTTGACATTGAAGCTAACATTTTAAATATGGCTCTATACTCCAGCATTTTGGATTTGAGATCAAATGTTTAATATGTGTTGAGTATAATGTAATTCGAGGGGATTTTCATACATATCTCTTTCACCGTTTAGAAATGAAAGCACTTTATGTATCTAGTCCCCCCATTTGGAGAAGTGTTACGGTTTTCTTCGGGTGAAAGAGAGTCGGACCAAAATGCAGCGTGGTAATTTTGATACATGTTCAATTAACGAATAAACACGATAATACAAAAACAAGAAACGGAACGTGAAAACCTATACAGCCTATCTTGTGACAACAAACACAGAGACAGGAACAATCACCCACGAAACACTCAAAGAATATGGCTGCCTAAATATGGTTCCCAATCAGAGACAACGATAATCACCTGCCTCTATGTCACGCCCTGGTCTTTATATTTTGTGTTTTCTTTATTATTTTGGTCAGGCCAGGGTGTGACATGGGTTTATTTATGTGGGGTGTTTTGTCTTGGGGTTTTAGTAGGTATTGGGATTGTGGCTTAGTGGGGTTCTCTAGCAAAGTCTATGGCTGTCTGAATTGGTTCTCAATCAGAGGCAGGTGATTATCGTTGTCTCTGATTGGGAACCATATTTAGGCAGCCATATTCTTTGAGTGTTTCGTGGGTGATTGTTCCTGTCTCTGTGTTAGTTGTCACCAGATAGGCTGTATAGGTTTTCACATTCCGTTTGTTGTTTTTGTATTGTTTGTTTTTCATCATTATTAAACATGTATGAAAATTACCACGCTGCATTTTGGTCCGACTCTCCTTCGTTGGAAGAAAACCGTAACACTCTGATTGAGAACCAATTCAGACAGCCATAGACTTTGCTAGAGAACCCCACTAAGCCACAATCCCAATACCTACTAAAACCCCAAGACAAAACACACCACACAAATAAACCCATGTCACACCCTGGCCTGACCAAAAGAATAAAGAAAACACAAAATATAAAGACCAGGGCGTGACAGAACCCCCCCCCCCCCCCCCCTAAGGTGCGGACTCCCGGACGCACATCAAAAACAATAGGGAGGGTCCGGGTGGGCGTCTGTCCATGGTGGCGGCTCCGGCGCGGGACGTGGACCCCACTCTATCAATGTCTTAGTCCCTCCTCCTCGCGTCCTAGGATAGTCCACCCTCGCCGCCGACCATGGCCTAGTAGTCCTCACCCAGAATCCCACTGGACTGAGGGGCAGCTCGGGACTGAGGCAGCTCGGGACTGAGGGGTAGCTCGGGACTGAGGGGTAGCTCGGGACTGAGGGGTAGCTCGGGACTGAGGGGTAGCTCGGGACTGAGGGGTAGCTCGGGACTGAGGGGAAGCTCAGCACTGAGGGGAAGCTCAGCACTGAGGGGAAGCTCAGCACTGAGGAGAAGCTCAGCACTGAGGGGAAGCCGAGCACTGAGAGGAAGCCCAGCACTGAGAGGAAGCTCAGCACTGAGAGGAAGCTCAGGCAGGTAGTTGGATCCGGCAGATCCTGGCTGGCTGGTGGTTCTGGCAGATCCTGGCTGACTGGAGGATCTGGAAGAGTCTGGTTGACTGGCAGATCTGGAAGAGTCTGGTTGACTGGCAGATCTGGAAGAGTCTGGTTGACTGGCAGATCTGGAAGACTCTGGTTGACTGGCAGATCTGGAAGAGTCTGGCTGACTGGCAGATCTGGAAGAGTCTGGCTGACTGGCAGATCTGGAAGTCTGGCTGACTGGCAGATCTGGAAGAGTCTGGCTGACTGGCAGATCTGGAAGAGTCTGGCTGACTGGCAGATCTGGAAGAGTCTGGCTGACTGACGGATCTGGCTGCTCCATGCTGACTGGCGGCTCTGGCTGCTCCACGCTGACTGGCGGCTCTGGCTGCTCCATGTAGACTGACAGCTCTGACGGCTTCTTACAGACTGGCAGCTCTTTGCAGACTGGCAGCTCCTTACAGACTGGCAGCTCTGGCTGCTCCATGCAGACTGGCAGCTCTGGCTGCTCCATGCAGACTGACAGCTCTGGCTGCTCCATGCAGACTGGCAGCTCCATGCAGACTGACAGCTCTGGCTGCTCCATGCAGACTGGCAGCTCTGGCTGCTCCATGCAGACTGGCAGCTCTGGCTGCTCCATGCAGAATGGCAGCTCTGACGGCTTCTTACAGACTGGCAGCTCTTTGCAGACTGGCAGCTCTTTGCAGACTGGCAGCTCCTTACAGACTGGCAGCTCTGGCTGCTCCATGCAGACTGGCAGCTCTGGCTGCTCCATGCAGACTGACAGCTCTGGCTGCTCCATGCAGACTGGCAGCTCCATGCAGACTGACAGCTCTGGCTGCTCCATGCAGACTGGCAGCTCTGGCTGCTCCATGCAGACTGGCAGCTCTGGCTGCTCCATGCAGAATGGCAGCTCTGGCTGCTCCATGCAGACTGGCAGCTCCATGCAGACTGGCAGCTCTGGCTGCGCTGAACAGGCAGGAGACTCCGGCAGCGCTGGAGAGGAGGAAGGCTCTGACTGCGCTGAACAGGCGGGAGACTCCGGCAGCGCTGGACAGGCGAGGCGCACTGTAGGCCTGATGCGTGGTGCTGGCACTGGTGGTACTGGGCCGAGAACACGCAGGGGAGCTGCCACCGGAGGGCTGGTGTGTGGAGGTGGCACAGGATGGACCAGACCGTGAAGGCGTACTGGAGATCTTGAGAGCAGGGCTGGCACAGGACGTGTAGGGCTAGGGAGGTGCACAGGAGGCCTAGTGCGTGAGGCTGGCACAATCTTCACCAGCCAACTAACACGCACCTCAGGACGAGTATGGAGCGCTGACCCAGGTGCCATCAAATCCCCAACACGCTCAGTCGGGCGAATTCCGTACCTAAAGCACCAACACAGCAACTCCCTCATAACTCTCTCCTCCAATTTCCCCGTTAACTCCTTCACAGTCTCTGCTTCGCTCACCTCCAACACAGGCTCCGGTTCTGGTCTCCTCCTTGGCTCCTCACAATAAACAGGGGGAGTTGGCTCAGGTCTGAACCCTGACTCTGCCACACTCTCCCTGACCCCCCCCCCAATACATTTTTGGGGCTGACTCTCGGGCTTCCTTCCGCGCCGCCGTGCTTGTCTCTCCAACTCCATTCTCCTATAGCCCTCTTCGCACTGCTCCAGCGAATCCCAGGCGGGCTCCGGCACTCTCTCTGGGTCGACCGCCCACCTGTCTATTTCCTCCCAAGTCGTATAATCCAACCTTTGTTGCTCCTGCTGCCGCTGCCTGTCACCACACCGCTTGGGCCTGTTGTGGTGGGTGATTCTGTTACGGTTTTCTTCGGGTGAAAGAGAGTCGGACCAAAATGCAGCGTGGTAATTTTGATACATGTTTAATTAACGAATAAACACGGTAATACAAAAACAAGAAACGGAACGTGAAAACCTATACAGCCTATCTGGTGACAACAAACACAGAGACAGGAACAATCACCCACGAAACACTCAAAGAATATGGCTGCCTAAATATGGTTCCCGATCAGAGACAACAATAATCACCTGCCACTAATTGAGAACCAATTCAGACAGCCATAGACTTACCTAGAAAACCCCACTAAGCCACAATCCCAATACGTACGAAAATCCCAAGACAAAACACCCCACATAAAAAAAACCATGCCACACCCTGGCCTGACCAAATAAATGAAGATAAACACAAAATACTTCGACCAGGGCGTGACAAGAAGTTATAGGTATTCTGACAAATTCATTAATAGTGTATTAAAACTTCTTAAGTCTAGGCGTCCCACTATTTGGAAAACTTCCGGTGAAACTGGAGGGCGCGCAATTCAAATATATAATCATAAAAATTAGGGATATTAAACATTTAGGTAGATACAAGTGTCTTATATCGGTTGAAAGCTTAAATTCTTGTTCATCTAACTGCACTGTCTGATATACAGTAGCTATTACAGCAAAAGCATGCCATGTGATTGTTTGAGGATGGAGCCCAACATCAAAATATTTTTCCACCGACACAGGATTCATAAATTCACAAATAGCGATTAAATATTCACTTACGTTGAGAAAATCTTCTTCTGATTTGTCATCCAAAGGGTCCCAGCTATAACATGTCGTGTTTTGTGAGATAAAATCCTTCTTTATGTCCCAAAAAGTCTGTTTAGTTGGCGCCATTGATTTGAGTGAATCCACTCGTTCAACATGCCAAGATAGGAATCCGAAAATCTATCCCTAAACTTTGTTTCAACAAGTCAAAATACATTTCTACTTGATCCTCAGATACTCTAAAATGTAATGAAACTATAATATTTCTAACGGAAGGAAACCCATTTTAGCAGGTGCGTCTTGTTTTCGTGGCTTGCGCAAACACGGATTCTCAAGACCGTGTCTCTGTACTAAAACTGTTATTTCTTCTTCATTATTCAAGTTACAAGCCTGAAACATTGAACATAGACTACTGACACCAAGTGGAGGCCATAGGAATTGCATCCTGGGAGGTGGAATTGAGTATGCCCTTATACTGGTCATTGGAAGAGCATGGTCTCTCAAAAATAACAAATTCTGGTTGGTTTTTCTTTGGATTTTCTCCTACCATATCTATTGTGTTATACTCTCCTACATTATTTTAACATTTCTACAAACTTCAAAGTGTTTTCTTTCCAATGGTAACCATTAAATGCACATCCTGGCTTCAAGATCTGAGTAACAGACAGTTTACTTTGGGCACGTCATTCAGACAGGAAGTGGAGAAAAAAAGGAGCCTTATGAAGGTTAAAGCAGTCAATGTTTAGTATTTGGTTCCAAACTTGTTGGTTGCATTTGCAGTTTGTTGTGGTTGTGTTTTGGGTTGTGTTTTGCCCAATAGTATCTGAATGGTGGATGATGACTGGATTAATCTTCTGTCTAAGTGAGTAGATAACATGTTTCTGAACACTAATGAATTAATCCTGGTGATGCCATGATTAAGAAAAATTATGAGTGACAAAGTTACAAAGACTACAACAAAACAGCTAACCTCTCACCATTACCAATAACAGAGGGGGTATGATCTTTGTTCCTCTGTAACTTTCTCATTAATCATCATTCATTGATTCATTCATGATTATGCATAGTCATGGTACCATCCACATGAATGTAGAAGTGTTCAGAAACATCTTCTATTCTTAAAATAAAAGTGACTACACAATGACACAGGACATTATTCACTATTCAATTTCTATTGGGAAAAACATAATCGAAAACACAACCCCCCAAAAAACAGCAAATGCATTCAACAAGTTTGTAGAGTCACAAGCTTGATGAAATCACTGCAGGCAAAGAATATGGGACCACATATGAAAACGTAATACATTCACACTGTCTGTTTTTCTGAGAGGCAACACAATAGAGTTTTTAGAACTCTCGTGTGTCTGTGTGAACTGAGATGAGCCTCTGAGATTTAACATTGACAATTGATTGACGATGGCTTGGTGATAAGACAACATACCATTCCATTATTAGTGTCTGTGTGCCTGTCTGTCGGTGGCAGCGAGACCCAATCACCAGTTTATTTATCCCAAATGGAATGTGAACACTGGACGTAATCATATGAGGGAATGACCTAGTGTCCTAGGTTACAATAGTTGTTCTGTATAAACAAGTAGTAAATGATCTAGAGACATATATTATAGCGCCATGTAAATCTTGATGTCTGTTGTATGAGAGCACAATGTACCTTTGTATAATTTCTATATCTGTTCTTCATCACTCAGGAAGAGTAGTAACCTAACATTGTTCATTTGGGCTTTAACTCTACACCATTGGGTGACCGTTAACCCTCCATTACTGCAGTAATTAATAATAAAGTTGGATGTTTTTGTAGAAATATAGAAGTCTCTCCTTTGATTAGAATAATTACCCATTTAAAACTGTAAGCTTCACTGTGCAAACAAATTTGGTGTGGACTATGTGTGCCTGGTAAACGCATGTGGATCTGGTGACCAGTTATCGCTTGTTGACCAAATGCAGGAATACTGACCTCAGAGACTCCAGTTTACAGTGGGGATTCTCCAGTCCAACAGAGAGCAGCTTCACTCCTGAATCCTTCAGGTCATTGTTACTCAGATCCAGCTCTCTCAAGTGTGAGGGGTTTGACTTCAGAGCTGAGACCAGAGAAGCACAGCCTTCTTCTGTGACTCCACAGCCTGACAGCCTGACAGAGAGATTGTCACAAACACACTGTTAATTTAACACCAATAGTGTAGAAGGATAATTACAGATGCATTTGGTTTATTCTACCAAACAAAATATAGATTAATGTTCCGTCTCTTAGAAATGGATGGTCCTAATGTGAACATCAATGCATTGATTCAATAGCTTTTTCAATAAAATATAATAAACTGTATTATATACACATTAGATACATATTTTTTGTCTAAACTGAATATTTCTTAAATGTCATGTTTGTACTCACAGAGCAACTCTGGAGGCTTTGATCACTGGCAGCAGCCTCAGAAGACCTTCCTCTGATCTGGAGTATTTATTCAGGTCAAACACTTCCACCTCCTTCTCTGAAGTCAGCAACACAAAGACCAGAGCTGACCACTGTGCATGTGACAGTTTGCCTCTAGAGTGACTTCCTGATCTCAGGTATCTTTGGATCTCCTCCACTAGAGAATGGTCATTCAGTTCATTCAGACAGTGGAACAAATTGATGCACCTCTCTGGAGAGGGATTCTCCCTGATCTTGTCCTTGATGTACTTGACTGTTTCTTCATAGCTCTGTGAGATGCCTCTTGTCGTTGACAGTAGACCTCGTAAGTGCTTCTGATTAGACTCCATTGAGAGGCCCAGAAGGAAACGGAGGAAAAGGTCCAGGTTTCCCGTCTCACTTTGTAAGGCTTTATCCACAACACTCTTGTAGAAAGTAACTTCAGGCTTGTCTCTTAACAGCGCAGTTAAGTTACTGGAAGTTGATTGCGGTTTGGCCATTAGATTCTCATTGTTGTTGATGAATGAGAGGAACACATATAGAGCAGCCAGAAACTCCTGAATGCTCAGATGCACGAAGCAGTACACCTTGTCCTGGTACAGCCCACATTCCTCTTTAAAGAGCTGTGTGCACAAACCTGAATACACTGAGGCTTCATTGACATCAATGCCAGCCTCTTTCAGGTCTTCTTCATAGAAAATCAGATTGCCTTTCACGAGCTGTTGAAAAGCTAGTTTTCCCAGTGAAAGAATGCTCTCTTTATTCCAGTGTGGACCTGTCTTTTCTTTCCCAAGATACTTTTCATTCTTCTTTATGGTATGAAACACCAAAAGGTGTGTGTACATCTCAGTCAGAGTCTTGGGTATCTCTTCTCTCTTATGTTTCAGCGTGTGTTCAAGGACTATTGCAGAAATCCAACAGAAGACTGGAATGTGGCACATGATGTGGAGGCTCCTTGATGTCTTTATGTGTGAGATGATTCTGCTGGCCAGGTCATCATCATCACTGAATCGCTTTCTGAAGTATTCTTCCTTCTGTTGTTCATTGAACCCTCGTACCTCTGTCACCTGGTCAACACACCCTGAAGGGATCTTATTGGCTGCTGCAGGTCGGGTAGTTATCCAGAGGAGAGCAGAGGGAAGCAGATTTCCCTTGATGAGATTTGTCAGCAGAACATCCACTGAGGTTGACTCTGTGACGTCACAACAGAACTTGTTCTTCTGGAAGTCTAGGGGCAGGCGGCACTCATCCAGACCATCAAAGATGAACAGAACTTTGTACTTGTTGTGTTCGGAGATTCTTGATTCTTTGGTTTCCATTGAGAAACGATTGAGAAGTTCATTCAAAGTGTGTTTTTCCTCTTTCATCAAATTCAGCTCCCGAAAGGGGAATGAAAATACAAATTGGACATCCTGATTTGCTTTTCCTTCAGCCCAGTCCAGAATGAACTTCTGCACAGAGACTGTTTTTCCAATGCCAGCGACTCCCTTTGTCAGCACAGTTCTGATAAGTTTGTCTTGTCCACTTAAGGGTTTGAAGATGTCGTTACATTTGATTGCAGTCTCTGGTCTTGCTTGTTTCCTGGTTGTTGTCTCAATCTGTCTTAGCTCATGTTCGTTATTGACCTCTCCTGTTCCACCCTCTGTGATGTAGAGCTCTGTGTAGATCTTATTGAGAAGTGTTAGGTTTCCTTGTTGAGCGATCCCCTC